>NW_028125587.1:0-257376 GCF_965194825.1 Balaenoptera physalus | reverse complement strand
CCCAAGAGTGTCTACCCTTATGTCTCATCCAGCTGTGGATCTAGATATGGTCAATCCAGGTTGCATCACAGCCCCTGAACGAATTGTGTAAGAATTTCTCTCTCTTTCCCTGTCTTTGTTTCATGGGTTTTTAAAAGTAATTTATTTTTATAATGGGGTTTAGCTGCTTTTCACGGCTGTGTTTATGCCGCTTTACACCCACTTGACACACTAACAGAGAGATATCAATTCATAGGTTTTAAGATTATTACTAGTCAGATATATTCTTGTGCGGTGAATCGGGCGTGTTGAGTCCAGTTCTCTGAGCAAGGAGTAGGTCTTGTCTGTTACATATTGGGTTTATGGAACGGTATCTGAGCTAATTTGAAACTCTTATTTTATGTATCACCCCACCTCACCTTTCCCGTTAAGCAGCCATAGTGTGTTTTCTGCATGTGTGACTCTGTTCTGTTTTGTAATTCAGTTCAAGTGTAACGGTTTTTACCTTCCCTCTATAAGTGACACCTTAAGAGAAGTGTCCTTTTCTGTGTGACTTATTTCACTTAGAATCGTCGTACCTAAATCCACTCATCATGCTGCTACTAGCCTTATGACATTGATTTCATCGCTGAGTGATATTCCATTGTACATAAGGACCACAACTTTTTTATCCATTTTTTGCTTTCCTGGGATATTTAAGGTGGAATGAAGTGGAGGTCCTTGTCAACAGAGCAGCCCTAAACTTTGGGGTGCTTGTGTCTTGCTGATTTTCAATTTTCCCACTTTATAACCCCATGCGTGGAAGTGATCTATGCTCTCTAAGCTGTGTTTTTTAGATGTTTCAGTATACACCGTTCCCTTCTCCAGAGTGGCTGTTGGCAATTTACATCCCGCCCATCAGTGTAGCAAGGCTCCCATTTCTACATGGCCTGTCCTGCATTTCTGGTTTGGACACTTTTTTCAGCATGGCCCTTTTGACCGATGGGAAGCGAGACTTCTTTGTAGTGCTGATTTGCCTTTCCAGGTTGCTTGGTTGGCCAAAAAGGGCGTAAGCGTTTTTTCCTGAATATATTCAGGAAAAAACGCTAACGCCCTTTTTGGCCAAGGGCATCATTGTCAACGTTTTGCCGCTTTTCTTGTGCTTTAAAGGTGATTCGAATCTACCTCCTGAAATCTGTTTCCTGCAATTCTGCCTTGATTTCAAATCCTCTTCTTTGCCTGCCCTCAATATATTTGTGGACGAGAGTTATCATTTATAACTCTGCAGGTTTGTGAATTGTAGTGCCCTGTAGCTCCATTTTACAACTCGCTTTTTTGTGAGCTGGCCGCAAAAGCGGAGGATGGCTTCAGGCCCTGTTCTGGTTCCGGGGGGCAGGCTGAGCCTGTGGTTAATTCTTCTTCCTGATGGGAAAATAGAGTGACCTGTGCCTGTCCCAACACCAAGAGGTAGTCTCTCATTGGTTCCCCGTCTTCCCGCTCATCCTCAAGACAAATTGCAACCTGTACGGAACAGGAGGTTAAAGGTGCTGATGCTCCAAGTAGGGAGATGGCTAGTAAAGTGGCTGGAATGGCCAACCCGAGCACAAGGAGATGAGAAATGAGGTGCGTTTTAGAAACCTTTCCCCATCACACGGTGTACCATCTTCTGGGTTTCTCATGCATGTTTTCGATGTAGGAAGATGCCCTTGAACCTGGAGATTTGGGACCCATGCGATGGGTAGCACGCTGTATTACTTTAAAGGGTCTGCGTTTGCTCACCCAACCTCACCAAACCTCTCAGCCCCAAGAGTGTCCACCCTTATGTCTCATCCAGCTGTGGGTCTAGATATGGTCAATCCAGGTTGCATCACAGCCCCTGAACGAATTGTGTAAGAATTTCTCTCTCTTTCCCTGTCTTTGTTTCATGGGTTTTTTAAAGTAATTTATTTTTATAATGGGGTTTAGCTGCTTTTCACAGCTGTGTTTATGCTGCTTTACACCCACTTGACACACTAACAGAGAGATATCAATACATAGGTTTTAAGATTATTACTAGTCAGATATATTCTTGTGCGGTGAATCGGGCGTGTTGAGTCCAGTTCTCTGAGCAAGGAGTAGGTCTTGTCTGTTACATATTGGGTTTATGGAACGGTATCTGAGCTAATTTGAAACTCTTGTTTTATGTATCACCCCACCTCACCTTTCCCGTTAAGCAGCCATAGTGTGTTTTCTGCATGTGTGACTCTGTTCTGTTTTGTAATTCAGTTCAAGTGTAACGGTTTTTACATTCCCTCTATATTGACACCTTATGAGAAGTGTCCTTTTCTGTGTGACTTATTTCACTTAGAATCGTCGTACCTAAATCCACTCATCATGCTGCTACTAGCATTATGACATTGATTTCATGGCTGAGTGATATTCCATTGTTCATAAGGACCACCACTTCTTTATCCATTTTTCGCTTTCTTGGGATATTTAAGGTGGAATGAAGTGGAGGTCCTTGTCAACAGAGCAGCCCTAAACTTTAGGGTGCCTGTGTCTTGCTGATTATCAATTTTCCCACTTTATACCCCCATGCGTGGAAGTGCCCTATGCTCTCTAAGCTGTGTTTTTTAGATATTTCAGGACACACCGTACACTTCTCCAGAGTGGCTGTTGGCAATTTACATCCCGCCCATCAGTGTATCAAGGCTCCCATTTCTCCATTGCCTGTCCTGCATTTCTGGTTTTGACACTTTTTTCAGCATGTTCCTTTTGACCGATGGGAAGCGAGACTTCTTTGTAGCGCTGATTTGCCTTTCCAGGTTGCTTGGTTGGCCAAAAAGGGCGTATGCGTTTTTTCCTGAATATATTCAGGAAAAAACGCATACGCCCTTTTTGGCCAAGGGCATCATTGTCAACGTTTTGCCGCTTTTCATGTGCTTTAAAGGCGATTCGAATCTACCTCCTGAAATCTGTTTCCTGCAATTCTGCCTTGATTTCAAATCCTCTTCTTTGCCTTCCCTCAATATATTTGTGGACGAGAGTTATCATTTATACCTCTGCAGGTTTGTGAATTGCAGTGCCCTGAAGCTCCATTTTACAACTCGCTTTTTTGGGAGCTGGCCTCAAAAGCGCAGGATGGCTTTAGGCCCTGTTCTGGTTCTGGGGGGCAGGCTGAACCTGTGGTTAATTCTTCTTCCTAATGGGAAAATAGAGTGACCTGTGCCTGTCCCAACACCAAGAGCTAGTCTCTCATTGGTTCCCCGTCTTCCCGCTCATCCTCAGGACAAATTGCAACCTGTACGGAACAGGAGGTTAAAGGTGCTGATGCTCCAAGTAGGGAGATTGCTAGTAAAGTGGCTGGAATGGCGAACCCGAGCACAAGGAGATGAGAAATGAGGTGCGTTTTAGAAACCTTTCCCCATCACACGGTGTACCATCTTCTGGGTTTCTCATGCATGTTTTCGATGTAGGAAGATGCCCTTGAACCTGGAGATTTGGGACCCATGCGATGGGTAGCACGCAGTATTACTTTAAAGGGTCTGCGTTTGCTCACCCAACCTCACCAAACCTCTCAGCCCCAAGAGTGTCTACCCTTATGTCTCATCCAGCTGTGGATCTAGATATGGTCAATCCAGGTTGCATCACAGCCCCTGAACGAATTGTGTAAGAATTTCTCTCTCTTTCCCTGTCTTTGTTTCATGGGTTTTTAAAAGTAATTTATTTTTATAATGGGGTTTAGCTGCTTTTCACGGCTGTGTTTATGCCGCTTTACACCCACTTGACACACTAACAGAGAGATATCAATTCATAGGTTTTAAGATTATTACTAGTCAGATATATTCTTGTGCGGTGAATCGGGCGTGTTGAGTCCAGTTCTCTGAGCAAGGAGTAGGTCTTGTCTGTTACATATTGGGTTTATGGAACGGTATCTGAGCTAATTTGAAACTCTTATTTTATGTATCACCCCACCTCACCTTTCCCGTTAAGCAGCCATAGTGTGTTTTCTGCATGTGTGACTCTGTTCTGTTTTGTAATTCAGTTCAAGTGTAACGGTTTTTACCTTCCCTCTATAAGTGACACCTTAAGAGAAGTGTCCTTTTCTGTGTGACTTATTTCACTTAGAATCGTCGTACCTAAATCCACTCATCATGCTGCTACTAGCCTTATGACATTGATTTCATCGCTGAGTGATATTCCATTGTACATAAGGACCACAACTTTTTTATCCATTTTTTGCTTTCCTGGGATATTTAAGGTGGAATGAAGTGGAGGTCCTTGTCAACAGAGCAGCCCTAAACTTTGGGGTGCTTGTGTCTTGCTGATTTTCAATTTTCCCACTTTATAACCCCATGCGTGGAAGTGATCTATGCTCTCTAAGCTGTGTTTTTTAGATGTTTCAGTATACACCGTTCCCTTCTCCAGAGTGGCTGTTGGCAATTTACATCCCGCCCATCAGTGTAGCAAGGCTCCCATTTCTACATGGCCTGTCCTGCATTTCTGGTTTGGACACTTTTTTCAGCATGGCCCTTTTGACCGATGGGAAGCGAGACTTCTTTGTAGTGCTGATTTGCCTTTCCAGGTTGCTTGGTTGGCCAAAAAGGGCGTAAGCGTTTTTTCCTGAATATATTCAGGAAAAAACGCTAACGCCCTTTTTGGCCAAGGGCATCATTGTCAACGTTTTGCCGCTTTTCTTGTGCTTTAAAGGTGATTCGAATCTACCTCCTGAAATCTGTTTCCTGCAATTCTGCCTTGATTTCAAATCCTCTTCTTTGCCTGCCCTCAATATATTTGTGGACGAGAGTTATCATTTATAACTCTGCAGGTTTGTGAATTGTAGTGCCCTGTAGCTCCATTTTACAACTCGCTTTTTTGTGAGCTGGCCGCAAAAGCGGAGGATGGCTTCAGGCCCTGTTCTGGTTCCGGGGGGCAGGCTGAGCCTGTGGTTAATTCTTCTTCCTGATGGGAAAATAGAGTGACCTGTGCCTGTCCCAACACCAAGAGGTAGTCTCTCATTGGTTCCCCGTCTTCCCGCTCATCCTCAAGACAAATTGCAACCTGTACGGAACAGGAGGTTAAAGGTGCTGATGCTCCAAGTTGGGAGATTGCTAGTAAAGTGGCTGGAATGGCCAACCCGAGCACAAGGAGATGAGAAATGAGGTGCGTTTTAGAAACCTTTCCCCATCACACGGTGTACCATCTTCTGGGTTTCTCATGCATGTTTTCGATGTAGGAAGATGCCCTTGAACCTGGAGATTTGGGACCCATGCGATGGGTATCACGCTGTATTACTTTAAAGGGTCTGCGTTTGCTCACCCAACCTCACCAAACCTCTCAGCCCCAAGAGTGTCCACCCTTATGTCTCATCCAGCTGTGGGTCTAGATATGGTCAATCCAGGTTGCATCACAGCCCCTGAACGAATTGTGTAAGAATTTCTCTCTCTTTCCCTGTCTTTGTTTCATGGGTTTTTTAAAGTAATTTATTTTTATAATGGGGCTTAGCTGCTTTTCACAGCTGTGTTTATGCCGCTTTACACCCACTTGACACACTAACAGAGAGATATCAATACATAGGTTTTAAGATTATTACTAGTCAGATATATTCTTGTGCGGTGAATCGGGCGTGTTGAGTCCAGTTCTCTGAGCAAGGAGTAGGTCTTGTCTGTTACATATTGGGTTTATGGAACGGTATCTGAGCTAATTTGAAACTCTTGTTTTATGTATCACCCCACCTCACCTTTCCCGTTAAGCAGCCATAGTGTGTTTTCTGCATGTGTGACTCTGTTCTGTTTTGTAATTCAGTTCAAGTGTAACGGTTTTTACATTCCCTCTATATTGACACCTTATGAGAAGTGTCCTTTTCTGTGTGACTTATTTCACTTAGAATCGTCGTACCTAAATCCACTCATCATGCTGCTACTAGCATTATGACATTGATTTCATGGCTGAGTGATATTCCATTGTTCATAAGGACCACCACTTCTTTATCCATTTTTCGCTTTCTTGGGATATTTAAGGTGGAATGAAGTGGAGGTCCTTGTCAACAGAGCAGCCCTAAACTTTAGGGTGCCTGTGTCTTGCTGATTATCAATTTTCCCACTTTATACCCCCATGCGTGGAAGTGCCCTATGCTCTCTAAGCTGTGTTTTTTAGATATTTCAGGACACACCGTACCCTTCTCCAGAGTGGCTGTTGGCAATTTACATCCCGCCCATCAGTGTAGCAAGGCTCCCATTTCTCCATTGGCTGTCCTGCATTTCTGGTTTTGACACTTTTTTCAGCATGTTCCTTTTGACCGATGGGAAGCGAGACTTCTTTGTAGCGCTGATTTGCCTTTCCAGGTTTCTTGGTTGGCCAAAAAGGGCGTATGCGTTTTTTCCTGAATATATTCAGGAAAAAACGCATACGCTCTTTTTGGCCAAGGGCATCATTGTCAACGTTTTGCCGCTTTTCATGTGCTTTAAAGGCGATTCGAATCTACCTCCTGAAATCTGTTTCCTGCAATTCTGCCTTGATTTCAAATCCTCTTCTTTGCCTTCCCTCAATATATTTGTGGACGAGAGTTATCATTTATACCTCTGCAGGTTTGTGAATTGCAGTGCCCTGAAGCTCCATTTTACAACTCGCTTTTTTGGGAGCTGGCCTCAAATGCGCAGGATGGCTTTAGGCCCTGTTCTGGTTCTGGGGGGCAGGCTGAACCTGTGGTTAATTCTTCTTCCTGATGGGAAAATAGAGTGACCTGTGCCTGTCCCAACACCAAGAGCTAGTTTCTCATTGGTTCCCCGTCTTCCCGCTCATCCTCAGGACAAATTGCAACCTGTACGGAACAGGAGGTTAAAGGTGCTGATGCTCCAAGTAGGGAGATTGCTAGTAAAGTTGCTGGAATGGCGAACCCGAGCACAAGGAGATGAGAAATGAGGTGCGTTTTAGAAACCTTTCCCCATCACACGGTGTACCATCTTCTGGGTTTCTCGTGCATGTTTTCGATGTAGGAAGATGCCCTTGAACCTGGAGATTTGGGACCCATGCGATGGGTAGCACGCAGTATTAATTTAAAGGGTCTGCGTTTGCTCACCCAACCTCACCAAACCTCTCAGCCCCAAGAGTGTCCACCCTTATGTCTCATCCACCTGTGGGTCTAGATATGGTCAATCCAGGTTGCATCACAGCCCCTGAACGTATTGTGTAAGAATTTCTCTCTCTTTCCCTGTCTTTGTTTCATGGGTTTTTAAAAGTAATTTTTTTTTATAATGGGGTTTAGCTGCTTTTCACAGCTGTGTTTATGCCGCTTTACACCCACTTGACACACTAACAGAGAGATATCAATACATAGGTTTTAAGATTATTACTGGTCAGATATATTCTGGTGCGGTGAATCGGGCGTGTTGAGTCCAGTTCTCTGAGCAAGGAGTAGGTCTTGTTTGTTACATATTGGGTTTATGGAACGGTATCTGAGCTAATTTGAAACTCTTATTTTATGTATCACCCCACCTCACCTTTCCCGTTAAGCAGCCATAGTGTGTTTTCTGCATGTGTGACTCTGTTCTGTTTTGTAATTCAGTTCAAGTGTAACGGTTTTTACCTTCCCTCTATAAGTGACACCTTAAGAGAAGTGTCCTTTTCTGTGTGACTTATTTCACTTAGAATCGTCGTACCTAAATCCACTCATCATGCTGCTACTAGCCTTATGACATTGATTTCATCGCTGAGTGATATTCCATTGTACATAAGGACCACAACTTTTTTATCCATTTTTTGCTTTCCTGGGATATTTAAGGTGGAAGGAAGTGGAGGTCCTTGTCAACAGAGCAGCCCTAAACTTTGGGGTTCTTGTGTCTTGCTGATTTTCAATTTTCCCACTTTATAACCCCATGCGTGGAAGTGATCTATGCTCTCTAAGCTGTGTTTTTTAGATGTTTCAGTACACACCGTTCCCTTCTCCAGAGTGGCTGTTGGCAATTTACATCCCGCCCATCAGTGTAGCAAGGCTCCCATTTCTACATGGCCTGTCCTGCATTTCTGGTTTTGAAACTTTTTTCAGCATGGCCCTTTTGACCGATGGGAAGCGAGACTTCTTTGTAGCGCTGATTTGCCTTTCCAGGTTGCTTGGTTGGCCAAAAAGGGCGTAAGCGTTTTTTCCTGAATATATTCAGGAAATAACGCTTACGCCCTTTTTGGCCAAGGGCATCATTGTCAACGTTTTGCCGCTTTTCATGTGCTTTAAAGGCGATTCAAATCTACCTCCTGAAATCTGTTTCCTGCAATTCTGCCTTGCTTTCAAATCCTCTTCTTTGCCTTCCCTCAATATATTTGTGGACGAGAGTTATCATTTATAACTCTGCAGGTTTGTGAATTGCAGTGCCCTGAAGCTCCATTTTACAACTCGCTTTTTTGGGAGCTGGCCGCAAAAGCGGAGGATGGCTTCAGGCCCTGTTCTGGTTCCGGGGGGCAGGCTGAGCCTGTGGTTAATTCTTCTTCCTGATGGGAAAATAGAGTGACCTGTGCCTGTCCCAACACCAAGAGGTAGTCTCTCATTGGTTCCCCGTCTTCCCGCTCATCCTCAAGACAAATTGCAACCTGTACGGAACAGGAGGTTAAAGGTGCTGATGCTCCAAGTAGGGAGATTGCTAGTAAAGTGGCTGGAATGGCCAACCCGAGCACAAGGAGATGAGAAATAAGGTGCGTTTTAGAAACCTTTCCACATCACACGGTGTACCATCTTCTGGGTTTCTCGTGCATGTTTTCGATGTAGGAAGATGCCCTTGAACCTGGAGATTTGGGACCCATGCGATGGGTAGCACGCAGTATTAATTTAAAGGGTCTGCGTTTGCTCACCCAACCTCACCAAACCTCTCAGCCCCAAGAGTGTCCACCCTTATGTCTCATCCACCTGTGGGTCTAGGTATGGTCAATCCAGGTTGCATCACAGCCCCTGAACGAATTGTGTAAGAATTTCTCTCTCTTTCCCTGTCTTTGTTTCATGGGTTTTTAAAAGTAATTTATTTTTATAATGGGGTTTAGCTGCTTTTCACAGCTGTGTTTATGCCGCTTTACACCCACTTGACACACTAACAGAGAGATATCAATACATAGGTTTTAAGATTATTACTAGTCAGATATATTCTTGTGCGGTGAATCGGGCGTGTTGAGTCCAGTTCTCTGAGCAAGGAGTAGGTCTTGTCTGTTACATATTGGGTTTATGGAACGGTATCTGAGCTAATTTGAAACTCTTGTTTTATGTATCACCCCACCTCACCTTTCCCGTTAAGCAGCCATAGTGTGTTTTCTGCATGTGTGACTCTGTTCTGTTTTGTAATTCAGTTCAAGTGTAACGGTTTTTACATTCACTCTATATTGACACCTTATGAGAAGTGTCCTTTTCTGTGTGACTTATTTCACTTAGAATCGTAGTACCTAAATCCACTCATCATGCTGCTACTAGCATTATGACATTGATTTCATGGCTGAGTGATATTCCATTGTTCATAAGGACCACCACTTCTTTATCCATTTTTCGCTTTCTTGGGATATTTAAGGTGGAATGAAGTGGAGGTCCTTGTCAACAGAGCAGCCCTAAACTTTGGGGTGCCTGTGTCTTGCTGATTTTCAATTTTCCCACTTTATACCCCCATGCGTGGAAGTGCCCTATGCTCTCTAAGCTGTGTTTTTTAGATGTTTCAGGACACACCGTACCCTTCTCCAGAGTGGCTGTTGGCAATTTACATCCCGCCCATCAGTGTAGCAAGGATCCCATTTCTCCAGGGCCTGTCCTGCATTTCTGATTTTGACACTTTTTTCAGCATGTCCCTTTTGACCGATGGGAAGCGAGACTTCTTTGTAGCACTGATTTGCCTTTCCAGGTTGCTTGGTTGGCCAAAAAGGGCGTATGCGTTTTTTCCTGAATATATTCAGGAAAAAACGCATACGCCCTTTTTGGCCAAGGGCATCATTGTCAACGTTTTGCCGCTTTTCATGTGCTTTAAAGGCGATTCGAATCTACCTCCTGAAATCTGTTTCCTGCAATTCTGCCTTGATTTCAAATCCTCTTCTTTGCCTTCCCTCAATATATTTGTGGACGAGAGTTATCATTTATACCTCTGCAGGTTTGTGAATTGCAGTGCCCTGAAGCTCCATTTTACAACTCGCTTTTTTGGGAGCTGGCCTCAAAAGCGCAGGATGGCTTCAGGCCCTGTTCTGGTTCCGGGGGGCAGGCTGAACCTGTGGTTAATTCTTCTTCCTGATGGGAAAATAGAGTGACCTGTGCCTTTCCCAACACCAAGAGCTAGTCTCTCATTGGTTCCCCGTCTTCCCGCTCATCCTCAGGACAAATTGCAACCTGTACGGAACAGGAGGTTAAAGGTGCTGATGCTCCAAGTAGGGAGATTGCTAGTAAAGTGGCTGGAATGGCGAACCCGAGCACAAGGAGATGAGAAATGAGGTGCGTTTTAGAAACCTTTCCCCATCACACGGTGTACCATCTTCTGGGTTTCTCATGCATGTTTTCGATGTAGGAAGATGCCCTTGAACCTGGAGATTTGGGACCCATGCGATGGGTAGCACGCAGTATTACTTTAAAGGGTCTGCGTTTGCTCACCCAACCTCACCAAACCTCTCAGCCCCAAGAGTGCCTACCCTTATGTCTCATCCAGCTGTGGATCTAGATATGGTCAATCCAGGTTGCATCACAGCCCCTGAACGAATTGTGTAAGAATTTCTCTGTCTTTCCCTGTCTTTGTTTCATGGGTTTTTAAAAGTAATTTATTTTTATAATGGGGATTAGCTGCTTTTCACGGCTGTGTTTATGCCGCTTTACACCCACTTGACACACTAACAGAGAGATATCAATACATAGGTTTTAAGATTATTACTAGTCAGATATATTCTTGTGCGGTGAATCGGGCGTGTTGAGTCCAGTTCTCTGAGCAAGGAGTAGGTCTTGTCTGTTACATATTGGGTTTATGGAACGGTATCTGAGCTAATTTGAAACTCTTATTTTATGTATCACCCCACCTCACCTTTCCCGTTAAGCAGCCATAGTGTGTTTTCTGCATGTGTGACTCTGTTCTGTTTTGTAATTCAGTTCAAGTGTAACGGTTTTTACATTCACTCTATATTGACACCTTATGAGAAGTGTCCTTTTCTGTGTGACTTATTTCACTTAGAATCGTAGTACCTAAATCCACTCATCATGCTGCTACTAGCATTATGACATTGATTTCATGGCTGAGTGATATTCCATTGTTCATAAGGACCACCACTTCTTTATCCATTTTTCGCTTTCTTGGGATATTTAAGGTGGAATGAAGTGGAGGTCCTTGTCAACAGAGCAGCCCTAAACTTTGGGGTGCCTGTGTCTTGCTGATTTTCAATTTTCCCACTTTATACCCCCATGCGTGGAAGTGCCCTATGCTCTCTAAGCTGTGTTTTTTAGATGTTTCAGGACACACCGTACCCTTCTCCAGAGTGGCTGTTGGCAATTTACATCCCGCCCATCAGTGTAGCAAGGATCCCATTTCTCCAGGGCCTGTCCTGCATTTCTGATTTTGACACTTTTTTCAGCATGTCCCTTTTGACCGATGGGAAGCGAGACTTCTTTGTAGCACTGATTTGCCTTTCCAGGTTGCTTGGTTGGCCAAAAAGGGCGTATGCGTTTTTTCCTGAATATATTCAGGAAAAAACGCATACGCCCTTTTTGGCCAAGGGCATCATTGTCAACGTTTTGCCGCTTTTCATGTGCTTTAAAGGCGATTCGAATCTACCTCCTGAAATCTGTTTCCTGCAATTCTGCCTTGATTTCAAATCCTCTTCTTTGCCTTCCCTCAATATATTTGTGGACGAGAGTTATCATTTATACCTCTGCAGGTTTGTGAATTGCAGTGCCCTGAAGCTCCATTTTACAACTCGCTTTTTTGGGAGCTGGCCTCAAAAGCGCAGGATGGCTTCAGGCCCTGTTCTGGTTCCGGGGGGCAGGCTGAACCTGTGGTTAATTCTTCTTCCTGATGGGAAAATAGAGTGACCTGTGCCTTTCCCAACACCAAGAGCTAGTCTCTCATTGGTTCCCCGTCTTCCCGCTCATCCTCAGGACAAATTGCAACCTGTACGGAACAGGAGGTTAAAGGTGCTGATGCTCCAAGTAGGGAGATTGCTAGTAAAGTGGCTGGAATGGCGAACCCGAGCACAAGGAGATGAGAAATGAGGTGCGTTTTAGAAACCTTTCCCCATCACACGGTGTACCATCTTCTGGGTTTCTCGTGCATGTTTTCGATGTAGGAAGATGCCCTTGAACCTGGAGATTTGGGACCCATGCGATGGGTAGCACGCAGTATTACTTTAAAGGGTCTGCGTTTGCTCACCCAACCTCACCAAACCTCTCAGCCCCAAGAGTGCCTACCCTTATGTCTCATCCAGCTGTGGATCTAGATATGGTCAATCCAGGTTGCATCACAGCCCCTGAACGAATTGTGTAAGAATTTCTCTGTCTTTCCCTGTCTTTGTTTCATGGGTTTTTAAAAGTAATTTATTTTTATAATGGGGATTAGCTGCTTTTCACGGCTGTGTTTATGCCGCTTTACACCCACTTGACACACTAACAGAGAGATATCAATACATAGGTTTTAAGATTATTACTAGTCAGATATATTCTTGTGCGGTGAATCGGGCGTGTTGAGTCCAGTTCTCTGAGCAAGGAGTAGGTCTTGTCTGTTACATATTGGGTTTATGGAACGGTATCTGAGCTAATTTGAAACTCTTGTTTTATGTATCACCCCACCTCACCTTTCCCGTTAAGCAGCCATAGTGTGTTTTCTGCATGTGTGACTCTGTTCTGTTTTGTAATTCAGTTCAAGTGTAACGGTTTTTACATTCACTCTATATTGACACCTTATGAGAAGTGTCCTTTTCTGTGTGACTTATTTCACTTAGAATCGTCGTACCTAAATCCACTCATCATGCTGCTAGTAGCCTTATGACATTGATTTCATCGCTGAGTGATATTCCATTGTACATAAGGACCACAACTTTTTTATCCATTTTTTGCTTTCCTGGGATATTTAAGGTGGAAGGAAGTGGAGGTCCTTGTCAACAGAGCAGCCCTAAACTTTGGGGTGCTTGTGTCTTGCTGATTTTCAATTTTCCCACTTTATAACCCCATGCGTGGAAGTGATCTATGCTCTCTAAGCTGTGTTTTTTAGATGTTTCAGTACACACCGTTCCCTTCTCCAGAGTGGCTGTTGGCAATTTACATCCCGCCCATCAGTGTAGCAAGGCTCCCATTTCTACATGGCCTGTCCTGCATTTCTGGTTTTGACAGTTTTTTCAGCATGGCCCTTTTGACCGATGGGAAGCGAGACTTCTTTGTAGCGCTGATTTGCCTTTCCAGGTTGCTTGGTTGGCCAAAAAGGGCGTAAGCGTTTTTTCCTGAATATATTCAGGAAATAACGCTTACGCCCTTTTTGGCCAAGGGCATCATTGTCAACGTTTTGCCGCTTTTCATGTGCTTTAAAGGCGATTCAAATCTACCTCCTGAAATCTGTTTCCTGCAATTCTGCCTTGCTTTCAAATCCTCTTCTTTGCCTTCCCTCAATATATTTGTGGACGAGAGTTATCATTTATAACTCTGCAGGTTTGTGAATTGCAGTGCCCTGAATCTCCATTTTACAACTCGCTTTTTTGGGAGGTGGCCGCAAAAGCGGAGGATGGCTTCAGGCCCTGTTCTGGTTCCGAATGGCAGGCTGAGCCTGTGGTTAATTCTTCTTCCTGATGGGAAAATAGAGTGACCTGTGCCTGTCCCAACACCAAGAGCTAGTCTCTCATTGGTTCCCCGTCTTCCCGTTCATCCTCAGGACAAATTGCAACCTGTACGGAACAGGAGGTTAAAGGTGCTGATGCTCCAAGTAGGGAGATTGCAAGTAAAGTGGCTGGAATGGCCAACCCGAGCACAAGGAGATGAGAAATGAGGTGCGTTTTAGAAACCTTTCCCCATCAAACGGTGTACCCTCTTCTGGGTTTCTCATGCATGTTTTCGATGTAGGAAGATGCCCTTGAACCTGGAGATTTGGGACCCATGCGATGGGTAGCACGCAGTATTACTTTAAAGGGTCTGCCTTTGCTCACCCAACCTCACCAAACCTCTCAGCCCCAAGAGTGTCTACCCTTATGTCTCATCCAGCTGTGGATCTAGATATGGTCAATCCAGGTTGCATCACAGCCCCTGAACGAATTGTGTAAGAATTTCTCTCTCTTTCCCTGTCTTTGTTTCATGGGGTTTTAAAAGTAATTTATTTTTATAATGGGGTTTAGCTGCTTTTCACGGCTGTGTTTATGCCGCTTTACACCCACTTGACACACTAACAGAGAGATATCAATTCATAGGTTTTAAGATTATTACTAGTCAGATATATTCTTGTGTGGTGAATCGGGCGTGTTGAGTCCAGTTCTCTGAGCAAGGAGTAGGTCTTGTCTGTTACATATTGGGTTTATGGAACGGTATCTGAGCTAATTTGAAACTCTTATTTTATGTATCACCCCACCTCACCTTTCCCGTTACGCAGCCATAGTGTGTTTTCTGCATGTGTGACTCTGTTCTGTTTTGTAATTCAGTTCAAGTGTAACGGTTATTACCTTCCCTCTATAAGTGACACCTTAAGAGAAGTGTCCTTTTCTGTGTGACTTATTTCACTTAGAATCGTCGTACCTAAATCCACTCATCATGCTGCTACTAGCCTTATGACATTGATTTCATCGCTGAGTGATATTCAATTGTACATAAGGACCACAACTTTTTTATCCATTTTTTGCTTTCCTGGGATATTTAAGGTGGAATGAAGTGGAGGTCCTTGTCAACAGAGCAGCCCTAAACTTTGGGGTGCCTGTGTCTTGCTGATTATCAATTTTCCCACTTTATACCCCCATGCGTGGAAGTGCCCTATGCTCTCTAAGCTGTGTTTTTTAGATATTTCAGGACACACCGTACCCTTCTCCAGAGTGGCTGTTGGCAATTTACATCCCGCCCATCAGTGTAGCAAGGCTCCCATTTCTCCATTGCCTGTCCTGCATTTCTGGTTTTGACACTTTTTTCAGCATGTTCCTTTTGACCGATGGGAAGCGAGACTTCTTTGTAGCGCTGATTTGCCTTTCCAGGTTGCTTGGTTGGCCAAAAAGGGCGTATGCGTTTTTTCCTGAATATATTCAGGAAAAATCGCATACGCCCTTTTTGGCCAAGGGCATCATTGTCAACGTTTTGCCGCTTTTCATGTGCTTTAAAGGCGATTCGAATCTACCTCTTGAAATCTGTTTCCTGCAATTCTGCCTTGATTTCAAATCCTCTTCTTTGCCTTCCCTCAATATATTTGTGGACGAGAGTTATCATTTATACCTCTGCAGGTTTGTGAATTGCAGTGCCCTGAAGCTCCATTTTACAACTCGCTTTTTTGGGAGCTGGCCTCAAAAGCGCAGGATGGCTTCAGGCCCTGTTCTGGTTCCGGGGGGCAGGCTGAACCTGTGGTTAATTCTTCTTCCTGATGGGAAAATAGAGTGACCTGTGCCTGTCCCAACACCAAGAGCTAGTCTCTCATTGGTTCCCCGTCTTCCCGCTCATCCTCAGGACAAATTGCAACCTGTACGGAACAGGAGTTTAAAGGTGCTGATGCTCCAAGTAGGGAGATTGCTAGTAAAGTGGCTGGAATGGCGAACCCGAGCACAAGGAGATGAGAAATGAGGTGCGTTTTAGAAACCTTTCCCCATCACACGGTGTACCATCTTCTGGGTTTCTCATGCATGTTTTCGATGTAGGAAGATGCCCTTGAACCTGGAGATTTGGGACCCATGCGATGGGTAGCACGCAGTATTACTTTAAAGGGTCTGCGTTTGCTCACCCAACCTCACCAAACCTCTCAGCCCCAAGAGTGCCTACCCTTATGTCTCATCCAGCTGTGGATCTAGATATGGTCAATCCAGGTTGCATCACAGCCCCTGAACGAATTGTGTAAGAATTTCTCTGTCTTTCCCTGTCTTTGTTTCATGGGTTTTTAAAAGTAATTTATTTTTATAATGGGGATTAGCTGCTTTTCACGGCTGTGTTTATGCCGCTTTACACCCACTTGACACACTAACAGAGAGATATCAATTCATAGGTTTTAAGATTATTACTAGTCAGATATATTCTTGTGCGGTGAATCGGGCGTGTTGAGTCCAGTTCTCTGAGCAAGGAGTAGGTCTTGTCTGTTACATATTGGGTTTATGGAACGGTATCTGAGCTAATTTGAAACTCTTATTTTATGTATCACCCCACCTCACCTTTCCCGTTAAGCAGCCATAGTGTGTTTTCTGCATGTGTGACTCTGTTCTGTTTTGTAATTCAGTTCAAGTGTAACGGTTTTTACCTTCCCTCTATAAGTGACACCTTAAGAGAAGTGTCCTTTTCTGTGTGACTTATTTCACTTAGAATCGTCGTACCTAAATCCACTCATCATGCTGCTACTAGCCTTATGACATTGATTTCATCGCTGAGTGATATTCAATTGTACATAAGGACCACAACTTTTTTATCCATTTTTTGCTTTCCTGGGATATTTAAGGTGGAATGAAGTGGAGGTCCTTGTCAACAGAGCAGCCCTAAACTTTGGGGTGCCTGTGTCTTGCTGATTATCAATTTTCCCACTTTATACCCCCATGCGTGGAAGTGCCCTATGCTCTCTAAGCTGTGTTTTTTAGATATTTCAGGACACACCGTACCCTTCTCCAGAGTGGCTGTTGGCAATTTACATCCCGCCCATCAGTGTAGCAAGGCTCCCATTTCTCCATTGCCTGTCCTGCATTTCTGGTTTTGACACTTTTTTCAGCATGTTCCTTTTGACCGATGGGAAGCGAGACTTCTTTGTAGCGCTGATTTGCCTTTCCAGGTTGCTTGGTTGGCCAAAAAGGGCGTATGCGTTTTTTCCTGAATATATTCAGGAAAAATCGCATACGCCCTTTTTGGCCAAGGGCATCATTGTCAACGTTTTGCCGCTTTTCATGTGCTTTAAAGGCGATTCGAATCTACCTCTTGAAATCTGTTTCCTGCAATTCTGCCTTGATTTCAAATCCTCTTCTTTGCCTTCCCTCAATATATTTGTGGACGAGAGTTATCATTTATACCTCTGCAGGTTTGTGAATTGCAGTGCCCTGAAGCTCCATTTTACAACTCGCTTTTTTGGGAGCTGGCCTCAAAAGCGCAGGATGGCTTCAGGCCCTGTTCTGGTTCCGGGGGGCAGGCTGAACCTGTGGTTAATTCTTCTTCCTGATGGGAAAATAGAGTGACCTGTGCCTGTCCCAACACCAAGAGCTAGTCTCTCATTGGTTCCCCGTCTTCCCGCTCATCCTCAGGACAAATTGCAACCTGTACGGAACAGGAGTTTAAAGGTGCTGATGCTCCAAGTAGGGAGATTGCTAGTAAAGTGGCTGGAATGGCGAACCCGAGCACAAGGAGATGAGAAATGAGGTGCGTTTTAGAAACCTTTCCCCATCACACGGTGTACCATCTTCTGGGTTTCTCATGCATGTTTTCGATGTAGGAAGATGCCCTTGAACCTGGAGATTTGGGACCCATGCGATGGGTAGCACGCAGTATTACTTTAAAGGGTCTGCGTTTGCTCACCCAACCTCACCAAACCTCTCAGCCCCAAGAGTGCCTACCCTTATGTCTCATCCAGCTGTGGATCTAGATATGGTCAATCCAGGTTGCATCACAGCCCCTGAACGAATTGTGTAAGAATTTCTCTGTCTTTCCCTGTCTTTGTTTCATGGGTTTTTAAAAGTAATTTATTTTTATAATGGGGATTAGCTGCTTTTCACGGCTGTGTTTATGCCGCTTTACACCCACTTGACACACTAACAGAGAGATATCAATTCATAGGTTTTAAGATTATTACTAGTCAGATATATTCTTGTGCGGTGAATCGGGCGTGTTGAGTCCAGTTCTCTGAGCAAGGAGTAGGTCTTGTCTGTTACATATTGGGTTTATGGAACGGTATCTGAGCTAATTTGAAACTCTTATTTTATGTATCACCCCACCTCACCTTTCCCGTTAAGCAGCCATAGTGTGTTTTCTGCATGTGTGACTCTGTTCTGTTTTGTAATTCAGTTCAAGTGTAACGGTTTTTACCTTCCCTCTATAAGTGACACCTTAAGAGAAGTGTCCTTTTCTGTGTGACTTATTTCACTTAGAATCGTCGTACCTAAATCCACTCATCATGCTGCTACTAGCCTTATGACATTGATTTCATCGCTGAGTGATATTCCATTGTACATAAGGACCACAACTTTTTTATCCATTTTTTGCTTTCCTGGGATATTTAAGGTGGAAGGAAGTGGAGGTCCTTGTCAACAGAGCAGCCCTAAACTTTGGGGTGCTTGTGTCTTGCTGATTTTCAATTTTCCCACTTTATAACCCCATGCGTGGAAGTGATCTATGCTCTCTAAGCTGTGTTTTTTAGATGTTTCAGTACACACCGTTCCCTTCTCCAGAGTGGCTGTTGGCAATTTACATCCCGCCCATCAGTGTAGCAAGGCTCCCATTTCTACATGGCCTGTCCTGCATTTCTGGTTTTGACACTTTTTTCAGCATGGCCCTTTTGACCGATGGGAAGCGAGACTTCTTTGTAGCGCTGATTTGCCTTTCCAGGTTGCTTGGTTGGCCAAAAAGGGCGTAAGCGTTTTTTCCTGAATATATTCAGGAAATAACGCTTACGCCCTTTTTGGCCAAGGGCATCATTGTCAACGTTTTGCCGCTTTTCATGTGCTTTAAAGGCGATTCAAATCTACCTCCTGAAATCTGTTTCCTGCAATTCTGCCTTGCTTTCAAATCCTCTTCTTTGCCTTCCCTCAATATATTTGTGGACGAGAGTTATCATTTATAACTCTGCAGGTTTGTGAATTGCAGTGCCCTGAAGCTCCATTTTACAACTCGCTTTTTTGGGATGTGGCCGCAAAAGCGCAGGATGGCTTCAGGCCCTGTTCTGGTTCCGAATGGCAGGCTGAGCCTGTGGTTAATTCTTCTTCCTGATGGGAAAATAGAGTGACCTGTGCCTGTCCCAACACCAAGAGCTAGTCTCTCATTGGTTCCCCGTCTTCCCGTTCATCCTCAGGACAAATTGCAACCTGTACGGAACAGGAGGTTAAAGGTGCTGATGCTCCAAGTAGGGAGATTGCTAGTAAAGTGGCTGGAATGGCCAACCCGAGCACAAGGAGATGAGAAATGAGGTGCGTTTTAGAAACCTTTCCCCATCAAACGGTGTACCATCTTCTGGGTTTCTCATGCATGTTTTCGATGTAGGAAGATGCCCTTGAACCTGGAGATTTGGGACCCATGCGATGGGTAGCACGCAGTATTACTTTAAAGGGTCTGCGTTTGCTCACCCAACCTCACCAAACCTCTCAGCCCCAAGAGTGCCTACCCTTATGTCTCATCCAGCTGTGGATCTAGATATGGTCAATCCAGGTTGCATCACAGCCCCTGAACGAATTGTGTAAGAATTTCTCTGTCTTTCCCTGTCTTTGTTTCATGGGTTTTTAAAAGTAATTTATTTTTATAATGGGGATTAGCTGCTTTTCACGGCTGTGTTTATGCCGCTTTACACCCACTTGACACACTAACAGAGAGATATCAATTCATAGGTTTTAAGATTATTACTAGTCAGATATATTCTTGTGCGGTGAATCGGGCGTGTTGAGTCCAGTTCTCTGAGCAAGGAGTAGGTCTTGTCTGTTACATATTGGGTTTATGGAACGGTATCTGAGCTAATTTGAAACTCTTATTTTATGTATCACCCCACCTCACCTTTCCCGTTAAGCAGCCATAGTGTGTTTTCTGCATGTGTGACTCTGTTCTGTTTTGTAATTCAGTTCAAGTGTAACGGTTTTTACCTTCCCTCTATAAGTGACACCTTAAGAGAAGTGTCCTTTTCTGTGTGACTTATTTCACTTAGAATCGTCGTACCTAAATCCACTCATCATGCTGCTACTAGCCTTATGACATTGATTTCATCGCTGAGTGATATTCCATTGTACATAAGGACCACAACTTTTTTATCCATTTTTTGCTTTCCTGGGATATTTAAGGTGGAAGGAAGTGGAGGTCCTTGTCAACAGAGCAGCCCTAAACTTTGGGGTGCTTGTGTCTTGCTGATTTTCAATTTTCCCACTTTATAACCCCATGCGTGGAAGTGATCTATGCTCTCTAAGCTGTGTTTTTTAGATGTTTCAGTACACACCGTTCCCTTCTCCAGAGTGGCTGTTGGCAATTTACATCCCGCCCATCAGTGTAGCAAGGCTCCCATTTCTACATGGCCTGTCCTGCATTTCTGGTTTTGACACTTTTTTCAGCATGGCCCTTTTGACCGATGGGAAGCGAGACTTCTTTGTAGCGCTGATTTGCCTTTCCAGGTTGCTTGGTTGGCCAAAAAGGGCGTAAGCGTTTTTTCCTGAATATATTCAGGAAATAACGCTTACGCCCTTTTTGGCCAAGGGCATCATTGTCAACGTTTTGCCGCTTTTCATGTGCTTTAAAGGCGATTCAAATCTACCTCCTGAAATCTGTTTCCTGCAATTCTGCCTTGCTTTCAAATCCTCTTCTTTGCCTTCCCTCAATATATTTGTGGACGAGAGTTATCATTTATAACTCTGCAGGTTTGTGAATTGCAGTGCCCTGAAGCTCCATTTTACAACTCGCTTTTTTGGGAGGTGGCCGCAAAAGCGCAGGATGGCTTCAGGCCCTGTTCTGGTTCCGAATGGCAGGCTGAGCCTGTGGTTAATTCTTCTTCCTGATGGGAAAATAGAGTGACCTGTGCCTGTCCCAACACCAAGAGCTAGTCTCTCATTGGTTCCCCGTCTTCCCGTTCATCCTCAGGACAAATTGCAACCTGTACGGAACAGGAGGTTAAAGGTGCTGATGCTCCAAGTAGGGAGATTGCTAGTAAAGTGGCTGGAATGGCCAACCCGAGCACAAGGAGATGAGAAATGAGGTGCGTTTTAGAAACCTTTCCCCATCAAACGGTGTACCATCTTCTGGGTTTCTCATGCATGTTTTCGATGTAGGAAGATGCCCTTGAACCTGGAGATTTGGGACCCATGCGATGGGTAGCACGCAGTATTACTTTAAAGGGTCTGCGTTTGCTCACCCAACCTCACCAAACCTCTCAGCCCCAAGAGTGCCTACCCTTATGTCTCATCCAGCTGTGGATCTAGATATGGTCAATCCAGGTTGCATCACAGCCCCTGAACGAATTGTGTAAGAATTTCTCTGTCTTTCCCTGTCTTTGTTTCATGGGTTTTTAAAAGTAATTTATTTTTATAATGGGGATTAGCTGCTTTTCACGGCTGTGTTTATGCCGCTTTACACCCACTTGACACACTAACAGAGAGATATCAATTCATAGGTTTTAAGATTATTACTAGTCAGATATATTCTTGTGCGGTGAATCGGGCGTGTTGAGTCCAGTTCTCTGAGCAAGGAGTAGGTCTTGTCTGTTACATATTGGGTTTATGGAACGGTATCTGAGCTAATTTGAAACTCTTATTTTATGTATCACCCCACCTCACCTTTCCCGTTAAGCAGCCATAGTGTGTTTTCTGCATGTGTGACTCTGTTCTGTTTTGTAATTCAGTTCAAGTGTAACGGTTTTTACCTTCCCTCTATAAGTGACACCTTAAGAGAAGTGTCCTTTTCTGTGTGACTTATTTCACTTAGAATCGTCGTACCTAAATCCACTCATCATGCTGCTACTAGCCTTATGACATTGATTTCATCGCTGAGTGATATTCCATTGTACATAAGGACCACAACTTTTTTATCCATTTTTTGCTTTCCTGGGATATTTAAGGTGGAAGGAAGTGGAGGTCCTTGTCAACAGAGCAGCCCTAAACTTTGGGGTGCTTGTGTCTTGCTGATTTTCAATTTTCCCACTTTATAACCCCATGCGTGGAAGTGATCTATGCTCTCTAAGCTGTGTTTTTTAGATGTTTCAGTACACACCGTTCCCTTCTCCAGAGTGGCTGTTGGCAATTTACATCCCGCCCATCAGTGTAGCAAGGCTGCCATTTCTACATGGCCTGTCCTGCATTTCTGGTTTTGACACTTTTTTCAGCATGGCCCTTTTGACCGATGGGAAGCGAGACTTCTTTGTAGCGCTGATTTGCCTTTCCAGGTTGCTTGGTGGGCCAAAAAGGGCGTAAGCGTTTTTTCCTGAATATATTCAGGAAATAACGCTTACGCCCTTTTTGGCCAAGGGCATCATTGTCAACGTTTTGCCGCTTTTCATGTGCTTTAAAGGCGATTCAAATCTACCTCCTGAAATCTGTTTCCTGCAATTCTGCCTTGCTTTCAAATCCTCTTCTTTGCCTTCCCTCAATATATTTGTGGACGAGAGTTATCATTTATAACTCTGCAGGTTTGTGAATTGCAGTGCCCTGAAGCTCCATTTTACAACTCGCTTTTTTGGGAGGTGGCCGCAAAAGCGCAGGATGGCTTCAGGCCCTGTTCTGGTTCCGAATGGCAGGCTGAGCCTGTGGTTAATTCTTCTTCCTGATGGGAAAATAGAGTGACCTGTGCCTGTCCCAACACCAAGAGCTAGTCTCTCATTGGTTCCCCGTCTTCCCGTTCATCCTCAGGACAAATTGCAACCTGTACGGAACAGGAGGTTAAAGGTGCTGATGCTCCAAGTAGGGAGATTGCTAGTAAAGTGGCTGGAATGGCCAACCCGAGCACAAGGAGATGAGAAATGAGGTGCGTTTTAGAAACCTTTCCCCATCAAACGGTGTACCATCTTCTGGGTTTCTCATGCATGTTTTCGATGTAGGAAGATGCCCTTGAACCTGGAGATTTGGGACCCATGCGATGGGTAGCACGCAGTATTACTTTAAAGGGTCTGCCTTTGCTCACCCAACCTCACCAAACCTCTCAGCCCCAAGAGTGTCTACCCTTATGTCTCATCCAGCTGTGGATCTAGATATGGTCAATCCAGGTTGCATCACAGCCCCTGAACGAATTGTGTAAGAATTTCTCTCTCTTTCCCTGTCTTTGTTTCATGGGTTTTTAAAAGTAATTTATTTTTATAATGGGGTTTAGCTGCTTTTCACGGCTGTGTTTATGCCGCTTTACACCCACTTGACACACTAACAGAGAGAGATCAATTCATAGGTTTTAAGATTATTACTAGTCAGATATATTCTTGTGTGGTGAATCGGGCGTGTTGAGTCCAGTTCTCTGAGCAAGGAGTAGGTCTTGTCTGTTACATATTGGGTTTATGGAACGGTATCTGAGCTAATTTGAAACTCTTATTTTATGTATCACCCCACCTCACCTTTCCCGTTAAGCAGCCATAGTGTGTTTTCTGCATGTGTGACTCTGTTCTGTTTTGTAATTCAGTTCAAGTGTAACGGTTTTTACCTTCCCTCTATAAGTGACACCTTATGAGAAGTGTCCTTTTCTGTGTGACTTATTTCACTTAGAATCGTCGTACCTAAATCCACTCATCATGCTGCTAGTAGCCTTATGACATTGATTTCATCGCTGAGTGATATTCCATTGTACATAAGGACCACAACTTTTTTATCCATTTTTTGCTTTCCTGGGATATTTAAGGTGGAATGAAGTAGAGGTCCTTGTCAACAGAGCAGCCCTAAACTTTGGGGTGCCTGTGTCTTGCTGATTATCAATTTTCCCACTTTATACCCCCATGCGTGGAAGTGCCCTAT
This sequence comes from Balaenoptera physalus, assembly GCF_965194825.1. Lineage (NCBI taxonomy): Eukaryota > Metazoa > Chordata > Mammalia > Artiodactyla > Balaenopteridae > Balaenoptera > Balaenoptera physalus. The sequence goes on along the minus strand of NW_028125587.1, from coordinate 233,709 downwards.
GCTCTCTAAGCTGTGTTTTTTAGATATTTCAGGACACACCGTACCCTTCTCCAGAGTGGCTGTTGGCAATTTACATCCCGCCCATCAGTGTAGCAAGGCTCCCATTTCTCCATTGCCTGTCCTGCATTTCTGGTTTTGACACTTTTTTCAGCATGTTCCTTTTGACCGATGGGAAGCGAGACTTCTTTGTAGCGATGATTTGCCTTTCCAGGTTGCTTGGTTGGCCAAAAAGGGCGTATGCGTTTTTTCCTGAATATATTCAGGAAAAATCGCATACGCCCTTTTTGGCCAAGGGCATCATTGTCAACGTTTTGCCGCTTTTCATGTGCTTTAAAGGCGATTCGAATCTACCTCCTGAAATCTGTTTCCTGCAATTCTGCCTTGATTTCAAATCCTCTTCTTTGCCTTCCCTCAATATATTTGTGGACGAGAGTTATCATTTATACCTCTGCAGGTTTGTGAATTGCAGTGCCCTGAAGCTCCATTTTACAACTCGCTTTTTTGGGAGCTGGCCTCAAAAGCGCAGGATGGCTTTAGGCCCTCTTCTGGTTCTGGGGGACAGGCTGAACCTGCGGTTAATTCTTCTTCCTGATGGGAAAATAGAGTGACCTGTGCCTGTCCCAACACCAAGAGCTAGTCTCTCATTGGTTCCCCGTCTTCCCGCTCCTCCTCAGGACAAATTGCAAACTGTACGGAACAGGAGGTTAAAGGTGCTGATGCTCCAAGTAGGGAGATTGCTAGTAAAGTGGCTGGAATGGCGAACCCGAGCACAAGGAGATGAGAAATGAGGTGCGTTTTAGAAACCTTTCCCCATCACACGGTGTACCATCTTCTGGGTTTCTCATGCATGTTTTCGATGTAGGAAGATGCCCTTGAAACTGGAGATTTGGGACCCATGCGATGGGTAGCACGCAGTATTACTTTAAAGGGTCTGCGTTTGCTCACCCAACCTCACCAAACCTCTCAGCCCCAAGAGTGTCCACCCTTATGTCTCATCCACCTGTGGGTCTAGGTATGGTCAATCCAGGTTGCATCACAGCCCCTGAACGAATTGTGTAAGAATTTCTCTCTCTTTCCCTGTCTTTGTTTCATGGGTTTTTAAAAGTAATTTATTTTTATAATGGGGTTTAGCTGCTTTTCACAGCTGTGTTTATGCCGCTTTACACCCACTTGACACACTAACAGAGAGATATCAATACATAGGTTTTAAGATTATTACTAGTCAGATATATTCTTGTGCAGTGAATCGGGCGTGTTGAGTCCAGTTCTCCGAGCAAGGAGTAGGTCTTGTCTGTTACATATTGGGTTTATGGAATGGTATCTGAGCTAATTTGAAACTCTTGTTTTATGTATCACCCCACCTCACCTTTCCCGTTAAGCAGCCATAGTGTGTTTTCCGCATGTGTGACTCTGTTCTGTTTTGTAATTCATTTCAAGTGTAACGGTTTTTACATTCCCTCTATAAGTGACACCTTATGAGAAGTGTCCTTTTCTGTGTGACTTATTTCACTTAGAATCGTCATACCTAAATCCACTCATCATGCTGCTACTAGCATTATGACATTGATTTCATGGCTGAGTGATATTCCATTGTTCATAAGGACCACCACTTCTTTATCCATTTTTCGCTTTCTTGGGATATTTAAGGTGGAATGAAGTGGAGGTCCTTGTCAACAAAGCAGCCCTAAACTTTGGGGTGCCTGTGTATTGCTGATTTTCAATTTTCCCACTTTATACCCCCATGCGTGGAAGTGCCCTATGCTCTCTAAGCTGTGTTTTTTAGATGTTTCAGGACACACCGTACCCTTCTCCAGAGTGGCTGTTGGCAATTTACATCCCGCCCATCAGTGTAGCAAGGCTCCCATTTCTCCAGGGCCTGTCCTGCATTTCTGGTTTTGACACTTTTTTCAGCATGTCCCTTTTGACCGATGGGAAGCGAGACTTCTTTGTAGCACTGATTTGCCTTTCCAGGTTGCTTGGTTGGCCAAAAAGGGCGTATGCGTTTTTTCCTGAATATATTCAGGAAAAAACGCATACGCCCTTTTTGGCCAAGGGCATCATTGTCAACGTTTTGCCGCTTTTCATGTGCTTTAAAGGCGATTCGAATCTACCTCCTGAAATCTGTTTCCTGCAATTCTGCCTTGATTTCAAATCCTCTTCTTTGCCTTCCCTCAATATATTTGTGGACGAGAGTTATCATTTATACCTCTGCAGGTTTGTGAATTGCAGTGCCCTGAAGCTCCATTTTACAACTCGCTTTTTTGGGAGCTGGCCTCAAAAGCGCAGGATGGCTTCAGGCCCTGTTCTGGTTCCGGGGGGCAGGCTGAACCTGTGGTTAATTCTTCTTCCTGATGGGAAAATAGAGTGACCTGTGCCTGTCCCAACACCAAGAGCTAGTCTCTCATTGGTTCCCCGTCTTCCCGCTCAACCTCAGGACAAATTGCAACCTGTACGGAACAGGAGGTTAAAGGTGCTGATGCTCCAAGTAGGGAGATTGCTAGTAAAGTGGCTGGAATGGCGAACCCGAGCACAAGGAGATGAGAAATGAGGTGCGTTTTAGAAACCTTTCCCCATCACACGGTGTACCATCTTCTGGGTTTCTCATGCATGTTTTCGATGTAGGAAGATGCCCTTGAACCTGGAGATTTGGGACCCATGCGATGGGTAGCACGCAGTATTACTTTAAAGGGTCTGCGTTTGCTCACCCAACCTCACCAAACCTCTCAGCCCCAAGAGTGTCTACCCTTATGTCTCATCCAGCTGTGGATCTAGATATGGTCAATCCAGGTTGCATCACAGCCCCTGAACGAATTGTGTAAGAATTTCTCTCTCTTTCCCTGTCTTTGTTTCATGGGTTTTTAAAAGTAATTTATTTTTATAATGGGGTTTAGCTGCTTTTCACGGCTGTGTTTATGCCGCTTTACACCCACTTGACACACTAACAGAGAGATATCAATTCATAGGTTTTAAGATTATTACTAGTCAGATATATTCTTGTGCGGTGAATCGGGCGTGTTGAGTCCAGTTCTCTGAGCAAGGAGTAGGTCTTGTCTGTTACATATTGGGTTTATGGAACGGTATCTGAGCTAATTTGAAACTCTTATTTTATGTATCACCCCACCTCACCTTTCCCGTTAAGCAGCCATAGTGTGTTTTCTGCATGTGTGACTCTGTTCTGTTTTGTAATTCAGTTCAAGTGTAACGGTTTTTACCTTCCCTCTATAAGTGACACCTTAAGAGAAGTGTCCTTTTCTGTGTGACTTATTTCACTTAGAATCGTCGTACCTAAATCCACTCATCATGCTGCTACTAGCCTTATGACATTGATTTCATCGCTGAGTGATATTCCATTGTACATAAGGACCACAACTTTTTTATCCATTTTTTGCTTTCCTGGGATATTTAAGGTGGAATGAAGTGGAGGTCCTTGTCAACAGAGCAGCCCTAAACTTTGGGGTGCTTGTGTCTTGCTGATTTTCAATTTTCCCACTTTATAACCCCATGCGTGGAAGTGATCTATGCTCTCTAAGCTGTGTTTTTTAGATGTTTCAGTATACACCGTTCCCTTCTCCAGAGTGGCTGTTGGCAATTTACATCCCGCCCATCAGTGTAGCAAGGCTCCCATTTCTACATGGCCTGTCCTGCATTTCTGGTTTGGACACTTTTTTCAGCATGGCCCTTTTGACCGATGGGAAGCGAGACTTCTTTGTAGTGCTGATTTGCCTTTCCAGGTTGCTTGGTTGGCCAAAAAGGGCGTAAGCGTTTTTTCCTGAATATATTCAGGAAAAAACGCTAACGCCCTTTTTGGCCAAGGGCATCATTGTCAACGTTTTGCCGCTTTTCTTGTGCTTTAAAGGTGATTCGAATCTACCTCCTGAAATCTGTTTCCTGCAATTCTGCCTTGATTTCAAATCCTCTTCTTTGCCTGCCCTCAATATATTTGTGGACGAGAGTTATCATTTATAACTCTGCAGGTTTGTGAATTGTAGTGCCCTGTAGCTCCATTTTACAACTCGCTTTTTTGTGAGCTGGCCGCAAAAGCGGAGGATGGCTTCAGGCCCTGTTCTGGTTCCGGGGGGCAGGCTGAGCCTGTGGTTAATTCTTCTTCCTGATGGGAAAATAGAGTGACCTGTGCCTGTCCCAACACCAAGAGGTAGTCTCTCATTGGTTCCCCGTCTTCCCGCTCATCCTCAAGACAAATTGCAACCTGTACGGAACAGGAGGTTAAAGGTGCTGATGCTCCAAGTAGGGAGATGGCTAGTAAAGTGGCTGGAATGGCCAACCCGAGCACAAGGAGATGAGAAATGAGGTGCGTTTTAGAAACCTTTCCCCATCACACGGTGTACCATCTTCTGGGTTTCTCATGCATGTTTTCGATGTAGGAAGATGCCCTTGAACCTGGAGATTTGGGACCCATGCGATGGGTAGCACGCTGTATTACTTTAAAGGGTCTGCGTTTGCTCACCCAACCTCACCAAACCTCTCAGCCCCAAGAGTGTCCACCCTTATGTCTCATCCAGCTGTGGGTCTAGATATGGTCAATCCAGGTTGCATCACAGCCCCTGAACGAATTGTGTAAGAATTTCTCTCTCTTTCCCTGTCTTTGTTTCATGGGTTTTTTAAAGTAATTTATTTTTATAATGGGGTTTAGCTGCTTTTCACAGCTGTGTTTATGCTGCTTTACACCCACTTGACACACTAACAGAGAGATATCAATACATAGGTTTTAAGATTATTACTAGTCAGATATATTCTTGTGCGGTGAATCGGGCGTGTTGAGTCCAGTTCTCTGAGCAAGGAGTAGGTCTTGTCTGTTACATATTGGGTTTATGGAACGGTATCTGAGCTAATTTGAAACTCTTGTTTTATGTATCACCCCACCTCACCTTTCCCGTTAAGCAGCCATAGTGTGTTTTCTGCATGTGTGACTCTGTTCTGTTTTGTAATTCAGTTCAAGTGTAACGGTTTTTACATTCCCTCTATATTGACACCTTATGAGAAGTGTCCTTTTCTGTGTGACTTATTTCACTTAGAATCGTCGTACCTAAATCCACTCATCATGCTGCTACTAGCATTATGACATTGATTTCATGGCTGAGTGATATTCCATTGTTCATAAGGACCACCACTTCTTTATCCATTTTTCGCTTTCTTGGGATATTTAAGGTGGAATGAAGTGGAGGTCCTTGTCAACAGAGCAGCCCTAAACTTTAGGGTGCCTGTGTCTTGCTGATTATCAATTTTCCCACTTTATACCCCCATGCGTGGAAGTGCCCTATGCTCTCTAAGCTGTGTTTTTTAGATATTTCAGGACACACCGTACACTTCTCCAGAGTGGCTGTTGGCAATTTACATCCCGCCCATCAGTGTATCAAGGCTCCCATTTCTCCATTGCCTGTCCTGCATTTCTGGTTTTGACACTTTTTTCAGCATGTTCCTTTTGACCGATGGGAAGCGAGACTTCTTTGTAGCGCTGATTTGCCTTTCCAGGTTGCTTGGTTGGCCAAAAAGGGCGTATGCGTTTTTTCCTGAATATATTCAGGAAAAAACGCATACGCCCTTTTTGGCCAAGGGCATCATTGTCAACGTTTTGCCGCTTTTCATGTGCTTTAAAGGCGATTCGAATCTACCTCCTGAAATCTGTTTCCTGCAATTCTGCCTTGATTTCAAATCCTCTTCTTTGCCTTCCCTCAATATATTTGTGGACGAGAGTTATCATTTATACCTCTGCAGGTTTGTGAATTGCAGTGCCCTGAAGCTCCATTTTACAACTCGCTTTTTTGGGAGCTGGCCTCAAAAGCGCAGGATGGCTTTAGGCCCTGTTCTGGTTCTGGGGGGCAGGCTGAACCTGTGGTTAATTCTTCTTCCTAATGGGAAAATAGAGTGACCTGTGCCTGTCCCAACACCAAGAGCTAGTCTCTCATTGGTTCCCCGTCTTCCCGCTCATCCTCAGGACAAATTGCAACCTGTACGGAACAGGAGGTTAAAGGTGCTGATGCTCCAAGTAGGGAGATTGCTAGTAAAGTGGCTGGAATGGCGAACCCGAGCACAAGGAGATGAGAAATGAGGTGCGTTTTAGAAACCTTTCCCCATCACACGGTGTACCATCTTCTGGGTTTCTCATGCATGTTTTCGATGTAGGAAGATGCCCTTGAACCTGGAGATTTGGGACCCATGCGATGGGTAGCACGCAGTATTACTTTAAAGGGTCTGCGTTTGCTCACCCAACCTCACCAAACCTCTCAGCCCCAAGAGTGTCTACCCTTATGTCTCATCCAGCTGTGGATCTAGATATGGTCAATCCAGGTTGCATCACAGCCCCTGAACGAATTGTGTAAGAATTTCTCTCTCTTTCCCTGTCTTTGTTTCATGGGTTTTTAAAAGTAATTTATTTTTATAATGGGGTTTAGCTGCTTTTCACGGCTGTGTTTATGCCGCTTTACACCCACTTGACACACTAACAGAGAGATATCAATTCATAGGTTTTAAGATTATTACTAGTCAGATATATTCTTGTGCGGTGAATCGGGCGTGTTGAGTCCAGTTCTCTGAGCAAGGAGTAGGTCTTGTCTGTTACATATTGGGTTTATGGAACGGTATCTGAGCTAATTTGAAACTCTTATTTTATGTATCACCCCACCTCACCTTTCCCGTTAAGCAGCCATAGTGTGTTTTCTGCATGTGTGACTCTGTTCTGTTTTGTAATTCAGTTCAAGTGTAACGGTTTTTACCTTCCCTCTATAAGTGACACCTTAAGAGAAGTGTCCTTTTCTGTGTGACTTATTTCACTTAGAATCGTCGTACCTAAATCCACTCATCATGCTGCTACTAGCCTTATGACATTGATTTCATCGCTGAGTGATATTCCATTGTACATAAGGACCACAACTTTTTTATCCATTTTTTGCTTTCCTGGGATATTTAAGGTGGAATGAAGTGGAGGTCCTTGTCAACAGAGCAGCCCTAAACTTTGGGGTGCCTGTGTCTTGCTGATTTTCAATTTTCCCACTTTATACCCCCATGCGTGGAAGTGCCCTATGCTCTCTAAGCTGTGTTTTTTAGATGTTTCAGGACACACCGTACCCTTCTCCAGAGTGGCTGTTGGCAATTTACATCCCGCCCATCAGTGTAGCAAGGATCCCATTTCTCCAGGGCCTGTCCTGCATTTCTGATTTTGACACTTTTTTCAGCATGTCCCTTTTGACCGATGGGAAGCGAGACTTCTTTGTAGCACTGATTTGCCTTTCCAGGTTGCTTGGTTGGCCAAAAAGGGCGTATGCGTTTTTTCCTGAATATATTCAGGAAAAAACGCATACGCCCTTTTTGGCCAAGGGCATCATTGTCAACGTTTTGCCGCTTTTCATGTGCTTTAAAGGCGATTCAAATCTACCTCCTGAAATCTGTTTCCTGCAATTCTGCCTTGCTTTCAAATCCTCTTCTTTGCCTTCCCTCAATATATTTGTGGACGAGAGTTATCATTTATAACTCTGCAGGTTTGTGAATTGCAGTGCCCTGAAGCTCCATTTTACAACTCGCTTTTTTGGGAGCTGGCCGCAAAAGCGGAGGATGGCTTCAGGCCCTGTTCTGGTTCCGGGGGGCAGGCTGAGCCTGTGGTTAATTCTTCTTCCTGATGGGAAAATAGAGTGACCTGTGCCTGTCCCAACACCAAGAGGTAGTCTCTCATTGGTTCCCCGTCTTCCCGCTCATCCTCAAGACAAATTGCAACCTGTACGGAACAGGAGGTTAAAGGTGCTGATGCTCCAAGTAGGGAGATTGCTAGTAAAGTGGCTGGAATGGCCAACCCGAGCACAAGGAGATGAGAAATAAGGTGCGTTTTAGAAACCTTTCCACATCACACGGTGTACCATCTTCTGGGTTTCTCGTGCATGTTTTCGATGTAGGAAGATGCCCTTGAACCTGGAGATTTGGGACCCATGCGATGGGTAGCACGCAGTATTAATTTAAAGGGTCTGCGTTTGCTCACCCAACCTCACCAAACCTCTCAGCCCCAAGAGTGTCCACCCTTATGTCTCATCCACCTGTGGGTCTAGGTATGGTCAATCCAGGTTGCATCACAGCCCCTGAACGAATTGTGTAAGAATTTCTCTCTCTTTCCCTGTCTTTGTTTCATGGGTTTTTAAAAGTAATTTATTTTTATAATGGGGTTTAGCTGCTTTTCACAGCTGTGTTTATGCCGCTTTACACCCACTTGACACACTAACAGAGAGATATCAATACATAGGTTTTAAGATTATTACTAGTCAGATATATTCTTGTGCGGTGAATCGGGCGTGTTGAGTCCAGTTCTCTGAGCAAGGAGTAGGTCTTGTCTGTTACATATTGGGTTTATGGAACGGTATCTGAGCTAATTTGAAACTCTTGTTTTATGTATCACCCCACCTCACCTTTCCCGTTAAGCAGCCATAGTGTGTTTTCTGCATGTGTGACTCTGTTCTGTTTTGTAATTCAGTTCAAGTGTAACGGTTTTTACATTCACTCTATATTGACACCTTATGAGAAGTGTCCTTTTCTGTGTGACTTATTTCACTTAGAATCGTAGTACCTAAATCCACTCATCATGCTGCTACTAGCATTATGACATTGATTTCATGGCTGAGTGATATTCCATTGTTCATAAGGACCACCACTTCTTTATCCATTTTTCGCTTTCTTGGGATATTTAAGGTGGAATGAAGTGGAGGTCCTTGTCAACAGAGCAGCCCTAAACTTTGGGGTGCCTGTGTCTTGCTGATTTTCAATTTTCCCACTTTATACCCCCATGCGTGGAAGTGCCCTATGCTCTCTAAGCTGTGTTTTTTAGATGTTTCAGGACACACCGTACCCTTCTCCAGAGTGGCTGTTGGCAATTTACATCCCGCCCATCAGTGTAGCAAGGATCCCATTTCTCCAGGGCCTGTCCTGCATTTCTGATTTTGACACTTTTTTCAGCATGTCCCTTTTGACCGATGGGAAGCGAGACTTCTTTGTAGCACTGATTTGCCTTTCCAGGTTGCTTGGTTGGCCAAAAAGGGCGTATGCGTTTTTTCCTGAATATATTCAGGAAAAAACGCATACGCCCTTTTTGGCCAAGGGCATCATTGTCAACGTTTTGCCGCTTTTCATGTGCTTTAAAGGCGATTCGAATCTACCTCCTGAAATCTGTTTCCTGCAATTCTGCCTTGATTTCAAATCCTCTTCTTTGCCTTCCCTCAATATATTTGTGGACGAGAGTTATCATTTATACCTCTGCAGGTTTGTGAATTGCAGTGCCCTGAAGCTCCATTTTACAACTCGCTTTTTTGGGAGCTGGCCTCAAAAGCGCAGGATGGCTTCAGGCCCTGTTCTGGTTCCGGGGGGCAGGCTGAACCTGTGGTTAATTCTTCTTCCTGATGGGAAAATAGAGTGACCTGTGCCTTTCCCAACACCAAGAGCTAGTCTCTCATTGGTTCCCCGTCTTCCCGCTCATCCTCAGGACAAATTGCAACCTGTACGGAACAGGAGGTTAAAGGTGCTGATGCTCCAAGTAGGGAGATTGCTAGTAAAGTGGCTGGAATGGCGAACCCGAGCACAAGGAGATGAGAAATGAGGTGCGTTTTAGAAACCTTTCCACATCACACGGTGTACCATCTTCTGGGTTTCTCGTGCATGTTTTCGATGTAGGAAGATGCCCTTGAACCTGGAGATTTGGGACCCATGCGATGGGTAGCACGCAGTATTAATTTAAAGGGTCTGCGTTTGCTCACCCAACCTCACCAAACCTCTCAGCCCCAAGAGTGTCCACCCTTATGTCTCATCCACCTGTGGGTCTAGGTATGGTCAATCCAGGTTGCATCACAGCCCCTGAACGAATTGTGTAAGAATTTCTCTCTCTTTCCCTGTCTTTGTTTCATGGGTTTTTAAAAGTAATTTATTTTTATAATGGGGTTTAGCTGCTTTTCACAGCTGTGTTTATGCCGCTTTACACCCACTTGACACACTAACAGAGAGATATCAATACATAGGTTTTAAGATTATTACTAGTCAGATATATTCTTGTGCGGTGAATCGGGCGTGTTGAGTCCAGTTCTCTGAGCAAGGAGTAGGTCTTGTCTGTTACATATTGGGTTTATGGAACGGTATCTGAGCTAATTTGAAACTCTTGTTTTATGTATCACCCCACCTCACCTTTCCCGTTAAGCAGCCATAGTGTGTTTTCTGCATGTGTGACTCTGTTCTGTTTTGTAATTCAGTTCAAGTGTAACGGTTTTTACATTCACTCTATATTGACACCTTATGAGAAGTGTCCTTTTCTGTGTGACTTATTTCACTTAGAATCGTAGTACCTAAATCCACTCATCATGCTGCTACTAGCATTATGACATTGATTTCATGGCTGAGTGATATTCCATTGTTCATAAGGACCACCACTTCTTTATCCATTTTTCGCTTTCTTGGGATATTTAAGGTGGAATGAAGTGGAGGTCCTTGTCAACAGAGCAGCCCTAAACTTTGGGGTGCCTGTGTCTTGCTGATTTTCAATTTTCCCACTTTATACCCCCATGCGTGGAAGTGCCCTATGCTCTCTAAGCTGTGTTTTTTAGATGTTTCAGGACACACCGTACCCTTCTCCAGAGTGGCTGTTGGCAATTTACATCCCGCCCATCAGTGTAGCAAGGATCCCATTTCTCCAGGGCCTGTCCTGCATTTCTGATTTTGACACTTTTTTCAGCATGTCCCTTTTGACCGATGGGAAGCGAGACTTCTTTGTAGCACTGATTTGCCTTTCCAGGTTGCTTGGTTGGCCAAAAAGGGCGTATGCGTTTTTTCCTGAATATATTCAGGAAAAAACGCATACGCCCTTTTTGGCCAAGGGCATCATTGTCAACGTTTTGCCGCTTTTCATGTGCTTTAAAGGCGATTCGAATCTACCTCCTGAAATCTGTTTCCTGCAATTCTGCCTTGATTTCAAATCCTCTTCTTTGCCTTCCCTCAATATATTTGTGGACGAGAGTTATCATTTATACCTCTGCAGGTTTGTGAATTGCAGTGCCCTGAAGCTCCATTTTACAACTCGCTTTTTTGGGAGCTGGCCTCAAAAGCGCAGGATGGCTTCAGGCCCTGTTCTGGTTCCGGGGGGCAGGCTGAACCTGTGGTTAATTCTTCTTCCTGATGGGAAAATAGAGTGACCTGTGCCTTTCCCAACACCAAGAGCTAGTCTCTCATTGGTTCCCCGTCTTCCCGCTCATCCTCAGGACAAATTGCAACCTGTACGGAACAGGAGGTTAAAGGTGCTGATGCTCCAAGTAGGGAGATTGCTAGTAAAGTGGCTGGAATGGCGAACCCGAGCACAAGGAGATGAGAAATGAGGTGCGTTTTAGAAACCTTTCCCCATCACACGGTGTACCATCTTCTGGGTTTCTCATGCATGTTTTCGATGTAGGAAGATGCCCTTGAACCTGGAGATTTGGGACCCATGCGATGGGTAGCACGCAGTATTACTTTAAAGGGTCTGCGTTTGCTCACCCAACCTCACCAAACCTCTCAGCCCCAAGAGTGCCTACCCTTATGTCTCATCCAGCTGTGGATCTAGATATGGTCAATCCAGGTTGCATCACAGCCCCTGAACGAATTGTGTAAGAATTTCTCTGTCTTTCCCTGTCTTTGTTTCATGGGTTTTTAAAAGTAATTTATTTTTATAATGGGGATTAGCTGCTTTTCACGGCTGTGTTTATGCCGCTTTACACCCACTTGACACACTAACAGAGAGATATCAATACATAGGTTTTAAGATTATTACTAGTCAGATATATTCTTGTGCGGTGAATCGGGCGTGTTGAGTCCAGTTCTCTGAGCAAGGAGTAGGTCTTGTCTGTTACATATTGGGTTTATGGAACGGTATCTGAGCTAATTTGAAACTCTTATTTTATGTATCACCCCACCTCACCTTTCCCGTTAAGCAGCCATAGTGTGTTTTCTGCATGTGTGACTCTGTTCTGTTTTGTAATTCAGTTCAAGTGTAACGGTTTTTACATTCACTCTATATTGACACCTTATGAGAAGTGTCCTTTTCTGTGTGACTTATTTCACTTAGAATCGTAGTACCTAAATCCACTCATCATGCTGCTACTAGCATTATGACATTGATTTCATGGCTGAGTGATATTCCATTGTTCATAAGGACCACCACTTCTTTATCCATTTTTCGCTTTCTTGGGATATTTAAGGTGGAATGAAGTGGAGGTCCTTGTCAACAGAGCAGCCCTAAACTTTGGGGTGCCTGTGTCTTGCTGATTTTCAATTTTCCCACTTTATACCCCCATGCGTGGAAGTGCCCTATGCTCTCTAAGCTGTGTTTTTTAGATGTTTCAGGACACACCGTACCCTTCTCCAGAGTGGCTGTTGGCAATTTACATCCCGCCCATCAGTGTAGCAAGGATCCCATTTCTCCAGGGCCTGTCCTGCATTTCTGATTTTGACACTTTTTTCAGCATGTCCCTTTTGACCGATGGGAAGCGAGACTTCTTTGTAGCACTGATTTGCCTTTCCAGGTTGCTTGGTTGGCCAAAAAGGGCGTATGCGTTTTTTCCTGAATATATTCAGGAAAAAACGCATACGCCCTTTTTGGCCAAGGGCATCATTGTCAACGTTTTGCCGCTTTTCATGTGCTTTAAAGGTGATTCGAATCTACCTCCTGAAATCTGTTTCCTGCAATTCTGCCTTGATTTCAAATCCTCTTCTTTGCCTTCCCTCAATATATTTGTGGACGAGAGTTATCATTTATACCTCTGCAGGTTTGTGAATTGCAGTGCCCTGAAGCTCCATTTTACAACTCGCTTTTTTGGGAGCTGGCCTCAAAAGCGCAGGATGGCTTCAGGCCCTGTTCTGGTTCCGGGGGGCAGGCTGAACCTGTGGTTAATTCTTCTTCCTGATGGGAAAATAGAGTGACCTGTGCCTTTCCCAACACCAAGAGCTAGTCTCTCATTGGTTCCCCGTCTTCCCGCTCATCCTCAGGACAAATTGCAACCTGTACGGAACAGGAGGTTAAAGGTGCTGATGCTCCAAGTAGGGAGATTGCTAGTAAAGTGGCTGGAATGGCGAACCCGAGCACAAGGAGATGAGAAATGAGGTGCGTTTTAGAAACCTTTCCCCATCACACGGTGTACCATCTTCTGGGTTTCTCGTGCATGTTTTCGATGTAGGAAGATGCCCTTGAACCTGGAGATTTGGGACCCATGCGATGGGTAGCACGCAGTATTACTTTAAAGGGTCTGCGTTTGCTCACCCAACCTCACCAAACCTCTCAGCCCCAAGAGTGCCTACCCTTATGTCTCATCCAGCTGTGGATCTAGATATGGTCAATCCAGGTTGCATCACAGCCCCTGAACGAATTGTGTAAGAATTTCTCTGTCTTTCCCTGTCTTTGTTTCATGGGTTTTTAAAAGTAATTTATTTTTATAATGGGGATTAGCTGCTTTTCACGGCTGTGTTTATGCCGCTTTACACCCACTTGACACACTAACAGAGAGATATCAATACATAGGTTTTAAGATTATTACTAGTCAGATATATTCTTGTGCGGTGAATCGGGCGTGTTGAGTCCAGTTCTCTGAGCAAGGAGTAGGTCTTGTCTGTTACATATTGGGTTTATGGAACGGTATCTGAGCTAATTTGAAACTCTTGTTTTATGTATCACCCCACCTCACCTTTCCCGTTAAGCAGCCATAGTGTGTTTTCTGCATGTGTGACTCTGTTCTGTTTTGTAATTCAGTTCAAGTGTAACGGTTTTTACATTCACTCTATATTGACACCTTATGAGAAGTGTCCTTTTCTGTGTGACTTATTTCACTTAGAATCGTCGTACCTAAATCCACTCATCATGCTGCTAGTAGCCTTATGACATTGATTTCATCGCTGAGTGATATTCCATTGTACATAAGGACCACAACTTTTTTATCCATTTTTTGCTTTCCTGGGATATTTAAGGTGGAAGGAAGTGGAGGTCCTTGTCAACAGAGCAGCCCTAAACTTTGGGGTGCTTGTGTCTTGCTGATTTTCAATTTTCCCACTTTATAACCCCATGCGTGGAAGTGATCTATGCTCTCTAAGCTGTGTTTTTTAGATGTTTCAGTACACACCGTTCCCTTCTCCAGAGTGGCTGTTGGCAATTTACATCCCGCCCATCAGTGTAGCAAGGCTCCCATTTCTACATGGCCTGTCCTGCATTTCTGGTTTTGACAGTTTTTTCAGCATGGCCCTTTTGACCGATGGGAAGCGAGACTTCTTTGTAGCGCTGATTTGCCTTTCCAGGTTGCTTGGTTGGCCAAAAAGGGCGTAAGCGTTTTTTCCTGAATATATTCAGGAAATAACGCTTACGCCCTTTTTGGCCAAGGGCATCATTGTCAACGTTTTGCCGCTTTTCATGTGCTTTAAAGGCGATTCAAATCTACCTCCTGAAATCTGTTTCCTGCAATTCTGCCTTGCTTTCAAATCCTCTTCTTTGCCTTCCCTCAATATATTTGTGGACGAGAGTTATCATTTATAACTCTGCAGGTTTGTGAATTGCAGTGCCCTGAATCTCCATTTTACAACTCGCTTTTTTGGGAGGTGGCCGCAAAAGCGGAGGATGGCTTCAGGCCCTGTTCTGGTTCCGAATGGCAGGCTGAGCCTGTGGTTAATTCTTCTTCCTGATGGGAAAATAGAGTGACCTGTGCCTGTCCCAACACCAAGAGCTAGTCTCTCATTGGTTCCCCGTCTTCCCGTTCATCCTCAGGACAAATTGCAACCTGTACGGAACAGGAGGTTAAAGGTGCTGATGCTCCAAGTAGGGAGATTGCAAGTAAAGTGGCTGGAATGGCCAACCCGAGCACAAGGAGATGAGAAATGAGGTGCGTTTTAGAAACCTTTCCCCATCAAACGGTGTACCCTCTTCTGGGTTTCTCATGCATGTTTTCGATGTAGGAAGATGCCCTTGAACCTGGAGATTTGGGACCCATGCGATGGGTAGCACGCAGTATTACTTTAAAGGGTCTGCCTTTGCTCACCCAACCTCACCAAACCTCTCAGCCCCAAGAGTGTCTACCCTTATGTCTCATCCAGCTGTGGATCTAGATATGGTCAATCCAGGTTGCATCACAGCCCCTGAACGAATTGTGTAAGAATTTCTCTCTCTTTCCCTGTCTTTGTTTCATGGGGTTTTAAAAGTAATTTATTTTTATAATGGGGTTTAGCTGCTTTTCACGGCTGTGTTTATGCCGCTTTACACCCACTTGACACACTAACAGAGAGATATCAATTCATAGGTTTTAAGATTATTACTAGTCAGATATATTCTTGTGTGGTGAATCGGGCGTGTTGAGTCCAGTTCTCTGAGCAAGGAGTAGGTCTTGTCTGTTACATATTGGGTTTATGGAACGGTATCTGAGCTAATTTGAAACTCTTATTTTATGTATCACCCCACCTCACCTTTCCCGTTACGCAGCCATAGTGTGTTTTCTGCATGTGTGACTCTGTTCTGTTTTGTAATTCAGTTCAAGTGTAACGGTTATTACCTTCCCTCTATAAGTGACACCTTAAGAGAAGTGTCCTTTTCTGTGTGACTTATTTCACTTAGAATCGTCGTACCTAAATCCACTCATCATGCTGCTACTAGCCTTATGACATTGATTTCATCGCTGAGTGATATTCAATTGTACATAAGGACCACAACTTTTTTATCCATTTTTTGCTTTCCTGGGATATTTAAGGTGGAATGAAGTGGAGGTCCTTGTCAACAGAGCAGCCCTAAACTTTGGGGTGCCTGTGTCTTGCTGATTATCAATTTTCCCACTTTATACCCCCATGCGTGGAAGTGCCCTATGCTCTCTAAGCTGTGTTTTTTAGATATTTCAGGACACACCGTACCCTTCTCCAGAGTGGCTGTTGGCAATTTACATCCCGCCCATCAGTGTAGCAAGGCTCCCATTTCTCCATTGCCTGTCCTGCATTTCTGGTTTTGACACTTTTTTCAGCATGTTCCTTTTGACCGATGGGAAGCGAGACTTCTTTGTAGCGCTGATTTGCCTTTCCAGGTTGCTTGGTTGGCCAAAAAGGGCGTATGCGTTTTTTCCTGAATATATTCAGGAAAAATCGCATACGCCCTTTTTGGCCAAGGGCATCATTGTCAACGTTTTGCCGCTTTTCATGTGCTTTAAAGGCGATTCGAATCTACCTCTTGAAATCTGTTTCCTGCAATTCTGCCTTGATTTCAAATCCTCTTCTTTGCCTTCCCTCAATATATTTGTGGACGAGAGTTATCATTTATACCTCTGCAGGTTTGTGAATTGCAGTGCCCTGAAGCTCCATTTTACAACTCGCTTTTTTGGGAGCTGGCCTCAAAAGCGCAGGATGGCTTCAGGCCCTGTTCTGGTTCCGGGGGGCAGGCTGAACCTGTGGTTAATTCTTCTTCCTGATGGGAAAATAGAGTGACCTGTGCCTGTCCCAACACCAAGAGCTAGTCTCTCATTGGTTCCCCGTCTTCCCGCTCATCCTCAGGACAAATTGCAACCTGTACGGAACAGGAGTTTAAAGGTGCTGATGCTCCAAGTAGGGAGATTGCTAGTAAAGTGGCTGGAATGGCGAACCCGAGCACAAGGAGATGAGAAATGAGGTGCGTTTTAGAAACCTTTCCCCATCACACGGTGTACCATCTTCTGGGTTTCTCATGCATGTTTTCGATGTAGGAAGATGCCCTTGAACCTGGAGATTTGGGACCCATGCGATGGGTAGCACGCAGTATTACTTTAAAGGGTCTGCGTTTGCTCACCCAACCTCACCAAACCTCTCAGCCCCAAGAGTGCCTACCCTTATGTCTCATCCAGCTGTGGATCTAGATATGGTCAATCCAGGTTGCATCACAGCCCCTGAACGAATTGTGTAAGAATTTCTCTGTCTTTCCCTGTCTTTGTTTCATGGGTTTTTAAAAGTAATTTATTTTTATAATGGGGATTAGCTGCTTTTCACGGCTGTGTTTATGCCGCTTTACACCCACTTGACACACTAACAGAGAGATATCAATTCATAGGTTTTAAGATTATTACTAGTCAGATATATTCTTGTGCGGTGAATCGGGCGTGTTGAGTCCAGTTCTCTGAGCAAGGAGTAGGTCTTGTCTGTTACATATTGGGTTTATGGAACGGTATCTGAGCTAATTTGAAACTCTTATTTTATGTATCACCCCACCTCACCTTTCCCGTTAAGCAGCCATAGTGTGTTTTCTGCATGTGTGACTCTGTTCTGTTTTGTAATTCAGTTCAAGTGTAACGGTTTTTACCTTCCCTCTATAAGTGACACCTTAAGAGAAGTGTCCTTTTCTGTGTGACTTATTTCACTTAGAATCGTCGTACCTAAATCCACTCATCATGCTGCTACTAGCCTTATGACATTGATTTCATCGCTGAGTGATATTCCATTGTACATAAGGACCACAACTTTTTTATCCATTTTTTGCTTTCCTGGGATATTTAAGGTGGAAGGAAGTGGAGGTCCTTGTCAACAGAGCAGCCCTAAACTTTGGGGTGCTTGTGTCTTGCTGATTTTCAATTTTCCCACTTTATAACCCCATGCGTGGAAGTGATCTATGCTCTCTAAGCTGTGTTTTTTAGATGTTTCAGTACACACCGTTCCCTTCTCCAGAGTGGCTGTTGGCAATTTACATCCCGCCCATCAGTGTAGCAAGGCTCCCATTTCTACATGGCCTGTCCTGCATTTCTGGTTTTGACACTTTTTTCAGCATGGCCCTTTTGACCGATGGGAAGCGAGACTTCTTTGTAGCGCTGATTTGCCTTTCCAGGTTGCTTGGTTGGCCAAAAAGGGCGTAAGCGTTTTTTCCTGAATATATTCAGGAAATAACGCTTACGCCCTTTTTGGCCAAGGGCATCATTGTCAACGTTTTGCCGCTTTTCATGTGCTTTAAAGGCGATTCAAATCTACCTCCTGAAATCTGTTTCCTGCAATTCTGCCTTGCTTTCAAATCCTCTTCTTTGCCTTCCCTCAATATATTTGTGGACGAGAGTTATCATTTATACCTCTGCAGGTTTGTGAATTGCAGTGCCCTGAAGCTCCATTTTACAACTCGCTTTTTTGGGAGCTGGCCTCAAAAGCGCAGGATGGCTTCAGGCCCTGTTCTGGTTCCGGGGGGCAGGCTGAACCTGTGGTTAATTCTTCTTCCTGATGGGAAAATAGAGTGACCTGTGCCTGTCCCAACACCAAGAGCTAGTCTCTCATTGGTTCCCCGTCTTCCCGCTCATCCTCAGGACAAATTGCAACCTGTACGGAACAGGAGTTTAAAGGTGCTGATGCTCCAAGTAGGGAGATTGCTAGTAAAGTGGCTGGAATGGCGAACCCGAGCACAAGGAGATGAGAAATGAGGTGCGTTTTAGAAACCTTTCCCCATCACACGGTGTACCATCTTCTGGGTTTCTCATGCATGTTTTCGATGTAGGAAGATGCCCTTGAACCTGGAGATTTGGGACCCATGCGATGGGTAGCACGCAGTATTACTTTAAAGCGTCTGCGTTTGCTCACCCAACCTCACCAAACCTCTCAGCCCCAAGAGTGCCTACCCTTATGTCTCATCCAGCTGTGGATCTAGATATGGTCAATCCAGGTTGCATCACAGCCCCTGAACGAATTGTGTAAGAATTTCTCTGTCTTTCCCTGTCTTTGTTTCATGGGTTTTTAAAAGTAATTTATTTTTATAATGGGGATTAGCTGCTTTTCACGGCTGTGTTTATGCCGCTTTACACCCACTTGACACACTAACAGAGAGATATCAATTCATAGGTTTTAAGATTATTACTAGTCAGATATATTCTTGTGCGGTGAATCGGGCGTGTTGAGTCCAGTTCTCTGAGCAAGGAGTAGGTCTTGTCTGTTACATATTGGGTTTATGGAACGGTATCTGAGCTAATTTGAAACTCTTATTTTATGTATCACCCCACCTCACCTTTCCCGTTAAGCAGCCATAGTGTGTTTTCTGCATGTGTGACTCTGTTCTGTTTTGTAATTCAGTTCAAGTGTAACGGTTTTTACCTTCCCTCTATAAGTGACACCTTAAGAGAAGTGTCCTTTTCTGTGTGACTTATTTCACTTAGAATCGTCGTACCTAAATCCACTCATCATGCTGCTACTAGCCTTATGACATTGATTTCATCGCTGAGTGATATTCCATTGTACATAAGGACCACAACTTTTTTATCCATTTTTTGCTTTCCTGGGATATTTAAGGTGGAAGGAAGTGGAGGTCCTTGTCAACAGAGCAGCCCTAAACTTTGGGGTGCTTGTGTCTTGCTGATTTTCAATTTTCCCACTTTATAACCCCATGCGTGGAAGTGATCTATGCTCTCTAAGCTGTGTTTTTTAGATGTTTCAGTACACACCGTTCCCTTCTCCAGAGTGGCTGTTGGCAATTTACATCCCGCCCATCAGTGTAGCAAGGCTCCCATTTCTACATGGCCTGTCCTGCATTTCTGGTTTTGACACTTTTTTCAGCATGGCCCTTTTGACCGATGGGAAGCGAGACTTCTTTGTAGCGCTGATTTGCCTTTCCAGGTTGCTTGGTTGGCCAAAAAGGGCGTAAGCGTTTTTTCCTGAATATATTCAGGAAATAACGCTTACGCCCTTTTTGGCCAAGGGCATCATTGTCAACGTTTTGCCGCTTTTCATGTGCTTTAAAGGCGATTCAAATCTACCTCCTGAAATCTGTTTCCTGCAATTCTGCCTTGCTTTCAAATCCTCTTCTTTGCCTTCCCTCAATATATTTGTGGACGAGAGTTATCATTTATAACTCTGCAGGTTTGTGAATTGCAGTGCCCTGAAGCTCCATTTTACAACTCGCTTTTTTGGGAGGTGGCCGCAAAAGCGCAGGATGGCTTCAGGCCCTGTTCTGGTTCCGAATGGCAGGCTGAGCCTGTGGTTAATTCTTCTTCCTGATGGGAAAATAGAGTGACCTGTGCCTGTCCCAACACCAAGAGCTAGTCTCTCATTGGTTCCCCGTCTTCCCGTTCATCCTCAGGACAAATTGCAACCTGTACGGAACAGGAGGTTAAAGGTGCTGATGCTCCAAGTAGGGAGATTGCTAGTAAAGTGGCTGGAATGGCCAACCCGAGCACAAGGAGATGAGAAATGAGGTGCGTTTTAGAAACCTTTCCCCATCAAACGGTGTACCATCTTCTGGGTTTCTCATGCATGTTTTCGATGTAGGAAGATGCCCTTGAACCTGGAGATTTGGGACCCATGCGATGGGTAGCACGCAGTATTACTTTAAAGGGTCTGCGTTTGCTCACCCAACCTCACCAAACCTCTCAGCCCCAAGAGTGCCTACCCTTATGTCTCATCCAGCTGTGGATCTAGATATGGTCAATCCAGGTTGCATCACAGCCCCTGAACGAATTGTGTAAGAATTTCTCTGTCTTTCCCTGTCTTTGTTTCATGGGTTTTTAAAAGTAATTTATTTTTATAATGGGGATTAGCTGCTTTTCACGGCTGTGTTTATGCCGCTTTACACCCACTTGACACACTAACAGAGAGATATCAATTCATAGGTTTTAAGATTATTACTAGTCAGATATATTCTTGTGCGGTGAATCGGGCGTGTTGAGTCCAGTTCTCTGAGCAAGGAGTAGGTCTTGTCTGTTACATATTGGGTTTATGGAACGGTATCTGAGCTAATTTGAAACTCTTATTTTATGTATCACCCCACCTCACCTTTCCCGTTAAGCAGCCATAGTGTGTTTTCTGCATGTGTGACTCTGTTCTGTTTTGTAATTCAGTTCAAGTGTAACGGTTTTTACCTTCCCTCTATAAGTGACACCTTAAGAGAAGTGTCCTTTTCTGTGTGACTTATTTCACTTAGAATCGTCGTACCTAAATCCACTCATCATGCTGCTACTAGCCTTATGACATTGATTTCATCGCTGAGTGATATTCCATTGTACATAAGGACCACAACTTTTTTATCCATTTTTTGCTTTCCTGGGATATTTAAGGTGGAAGGAAGTGGAGGTCCTTGTCAACAGAGCAGCCCTAAACTTTGGGGTGCTTGTGTCTTGCTGATTTTCAATTTTCCCACTTTATAACCCCATGCGTGGAAGTGATCTATGCTCTCTAAGCTGTGTTTTTTAGATGTTTCAGTACACACCGTTCCCTTCTCCAGAGTGGCTGTTGGCAATTTACATCCCGCCCATCAGTGTAGCAAGGCTGCCATTTCTACATGGCCTGTCCTGCATTTCTGGTTTTGACACTTTTTTCAGCATGGCCCTTTTGACCGATGGGAAGCGAGACTTCTTTGTAGCGCTGATTTGCCTTTCCAGGTTGCTTGGTGGGCCAAAAAGGGCGTAAGCGTTTTTTCCTGAATATATTCAGGAAATAACGCTTACGCCCTTTTTGGCCAAGGGCATCATTGTCAACGTTTTGCCGCTTTTCATGTGCTTTAAAGGCGATTCAAATCTACCTCCTGAAATCTGTTTCCTGCAATTCTGCCTTGCTTTCAAATCCTCTTCTTTGCCTTCCCTCAATATATTTGTGGACGAGAGTTATCATTTATAACTCTGCAGGTTTGTGAATTGCAGTGCCCTGAAGCTCCATTTTACAACTCGCTTTTTTGGGAGGTGGCCGCAAAAGCGCAGGATGGCTTCAGGCCCTGTTCTGGTTCCGAATGGCAGGCTGAGCCTGTGGTTAATTCTTCTTCCTGATGGGAAAATAGAGTGACCTGTGCCTGTCCCAACACCAAGAGCTAGTCTCTCATTGGTTCCCCGTCTTCCCGTTCATCCTCAGGACAAATTGCAACCTGTACGGAACAGGAGGTTAAAGGTGCTGATGCTCCAAGTAGGGAGATTGCTAGTAAAGTGGCTGGAATGGCCAACCCGAGCACAAGGAGATGAGAAATGAGGTGCGTTTTAGAAACCTTTCCCCATCAAACGGTGTACCATCTTCTGGGTTTCTCATGCATGTTTTCGATGTAGGAAGATGCCCTTGAACCTGGAGATTTGGGACCCATGCGATGGGTAGCACGCAGTATTACTTTAAAGGGTCTGCCTTTGCTCACCCAACCTCACCAAACCTCTCAGCCCCAAGAGTGTCTACCCTTATGTCTCATCCAGCTGTGGATCTAGATATGGTCAATCCAGGTTGCATCACAGCCCCTGAACGAATTGTGTAAGAATTTCTCTCTCTTTCCCTGTCTTTGTTTCATGGGTTTTTAAAAGTAATTTATTTTTATAATGGGGTTTAGCTGCTTTTCACGGCTGTGTTTATGCCGCTTTACACCCACTTGACACACTAACAGAGAGAGATCAATTCATAGGTTTTAAGATTATTACTAGTCAGATATATTCTTGTGTGGTGAATCGGGCGTGTTGAGTCCAGTTCTCTGAGCAAGGAGTAGGTCTTGTCTGTTACATATTGGGTTTATGGAACGGTATCTGAGCTAATTTGAAACTCTTATTTTATGTATCACCCCACCTCACCTTTCCCGTTAAGCAGCCATAGTGTGTTTTCTGCATGTGTGACTCTGTTCTGTTTTGTAATTCAGTTCAAGTGTAACGGTTTTTACCTTCCCTCTATAAGTGACACCTTATGAGAAGTGTCCTTTTCTGTGTGACTTATTTCACTTAGAATCGTCGTACCTAAATCCACTCATCATGCTGCTAGTAGCCTTATGACATTGATTTCATCGCTGAGTGATATTCCATTGTACATAAGGACCACAACTTTTTTATCCATTTTTTGCTTTCCTGGGATATTTAAGGTGGAATGAAGTAGAGGTCCTTGTCAACAGAGCAGCCCTAAACTTTGGGGTGCCTGTGTCTTGCTGATTATCAATTTTCCCACTTTATACCCCCATGCGTGGAAGTGCCCTATGCTCTCTAAGCTGTGTTTTTTAGATATTTCAGGACACACCGTACCCTTCTCCAGAGTGGCTGTTGGCAATTTACATCCCGCCCATCAGTGTAGCAAGGCTCCCATTTCTCCATTGCCTGTCCTGCATTTCTGGTTTTGACACTTTTTTCAGCATGTTCCTTTTGACCGATGGGAAGCGAGACTTCTTTGTAGCGATGATTTGCCTTTCCAGGTTGCTTGGTTGGCCAAAAAGGGCGTATGCGTTTTTTCCTGAATATATTCAGGAAAAATCGCATACGCCCTTTTTGGCCAAGGGCATCATTGTCAACGTTTTGCCGCTTTTCATGTGCTTTAAAGGCGATTCG
Organism: Balaenoptera physalus; assembly: GCF_965194825.1. NCBI lineage: Eukaryota > Metazoa > Chordata > Mammalia > Artiodactyla > Balaenopteridae > Balaenoptera > Balaenoptera physalus. Next base: position 210,490 of record NW_028125587.1, on the reverse strand, counting down.
AATCTACCTCCTGAAATCTGTTTCCTGCAATTCTGCCTTGATTTCAAATCCTCTTCTTTGCCTTCCCTCAATATATTTGTGGACGAGAGTTATCATTTATACCTCTGCAGGTTTGTGAATTGCAGTGCCCTGAAGCTCCATTTTACAACTCGCTTTTTTGGGAGCTGGCCTCAAAAGCGCAGGATGGCTTTAGGCCCTCTTCTGGTTCTGGGGGACAGGCTGAACCTGCGGTTAATTCTTCTTCCTGATGGGAAAATAGAGTGACCTGTGCCTGTCCCAACACCAAGAGCTAGTCTCTCATTGGTTCCCCGTCTTCCCGCTCCTCCTCAGGACAAATTGCAAACTGTACGGAACAGGAGGTTAAAGGTGCTGATGCTCCAAGTAGGGAGATTGCTAGTAAAGTGGCTGGAATGGCGAACCCGAGCACAAGGAGATGAGAAATGAGGTGCGTTTTAGAAACCTTTCCCCATCACACGGTGTACCATCTTCTGGGTTTCTCATGCATGTTTTCGATGTAGGAAGATGCCCTTGAACCTGGAGATTTGGGACCCATGCGATGGGTAGCACGCAGTATTACTTTAAAGCGTCTGCGTTTGCTCACCCAACCTCACCAAACCTCTCAGCCCCAAGAGTGCCTACCCTTATGTCTCATCCAGCTGTGGATCTAGATATGGTCAATCCAGGTTGCATCACAGCCCCTGAACGAATTGTGTAAGAATTTCTCTGTCTTTCCCTGTCTTTGTTTCATGGGTTTTTAAAAGTAATTTATTTTTATAATGGGGATTAGCTGCTTTTCACGGCTGTGTTTATGCCGCTTTACACCCACTTGACACACTAACAGAGAGATATCAATTCATAGGTTTTAAGATTATTACTAGTCAGATATATTCTTGTGCGGTGAATCGGGCGTGTTGAGTCCAGTTCTCTGAGCAAGGAGTAGGTCTTGTCTGTTACATATTGGGTTTATGGAACGGTATCTGAGCTAATTTGAAACTCTTATTTTATGTATCACCCCACCTCACCTTTCCCGTTAAGCAGCCATAGTGTGTTTTCTGCATGTGTGACTCTGTTCTGTTTTGTAATTCAGTTCAAGTGTAACGGTTTTTACCTTCCCTCTATAAGTGACACCTTAAGAGAAGTGTCCTTTTCTGTGTGACTTATTTCACTTAGAATCGTCGTACCTAAATCCACTCATCATGCTGCTACTAGCCTTATGACATTGATTTCATCGCTGAGTGATATTCCATTGTACATAAGGACCACAACTTTTTTATCCATTTTTTGCTTTCCTGGGATATTTAAGGTGGAAGGAAGTGGAGGTCCTTGTCAACAGAGCAGCCCTAAACTTTGGGGTGCTTGTGTCTTGCTGATTTTCAATTTTCCCACTTTATAACCCCATGCGTGGAAGTGATCTATGCTCTCTAAGCTGTGTTTTTTAGATGTTTCAGTACACACCGTTCCCTTCTCCAGAGTGGCTGTTGGCAATTTACATCCCGCCCATCAGTGTAGCAAGGCTCCCATTTCTACATGGCCTGTCCTGCATTTCTGGTTTTGACACTTTTTTCAGCATGGCCCTTTTGACCGATGGGAAGCGAGACTTCTTTGTAGCGCTGATTTGCCTTTCCAGGTTGCTTGGTTGGCCAAAAAGGGCGTAAGCGTTTTTTCCTGAATATATTCAGGAAATAACGCTTACGCCCTTTTTGGCCAAGGGCATCATTGTCAACGTTTTGCCGCTTTTCATGTGCTTTAAAGGCGATTCAAATCTACCTCCTGAAATCTGTTTCCTGCAATTCTGCCTTGCTTTCAAATCCTCTTCTTTGCCTTCCCTCAATATATTTGTGGACGAGAGTTATCATTTATAACTCTGCAGGTTTGTGAATTGCAGTGCCCTGAAGCTCCATTTTACAACTCGCTTTTTTGGGAGGTGGCCGCAAAAGCGCAGGATGGCTTCAGGCCCTGTTCTGGTTCCGAATGGCAGGCTGAGCCTGTGGTTAATTCTTCTTCCTGATGGGAAAATAGAGTGACCTGTGCCTGTCCCAACACCAAGAGCTAGTCTCTCATTGGTTCCCCGTCTTCCCGTTCATCCTCAGGACAAATTGCAACCTGTACGGAACAGGAGGTTAAAGGTGCTGATGCTCCAAGTAGGGAGATTGCTAGTAAAGTGGCTGGAATGGCCAACCCGAGCACAAGGAGATGAGAAATGAGGTGCGTTTTAGAAACCTTTCCCCATCAAACGGTGTACCATCTTCTGGGTTTCTCATGCATGTTTTCGATGTAGGAAGATGCCCTTGAACCTGGAGATTTGGGACCCATGCGATGGGTAGCACGCAGTATTACTTTAAAGGGTCTGCGTTTGCTCACCCAACCTCACCAAACCTCTCAGCCCCAAGAGTGCCTACCCTTATGTCTCATCCAGCTGTGGATCTAGATATGGTCAATCCAGGTTGCATCACAGCCCCTGAACGAATTGTGTAAGAATTTCTCTGTCTTTCCCTGTCTTTGTTTCATGGGTTTTTAAAAGTAATTTATTTTTATAATGGGGATTAGCTGCTTTTCACGGCTGTGTTTATGCCGCTTTACACCCACTTGACACACTAACAGAGAGATATCAATTCATAGGTTTTAAGATTATTACTAGTCAGATATATTCTTGTGCGGTGAATCGGGCGTGTTGAGTCCAGTTCTCTGAGCAAGGAGTAGGTCTTGTCTGTTACATATTGGGTTTATGGAACGGTATCTGAGCTAATTTGAAACTCTTATTTTATGTATCACCCCACCTCACCTTTCCCGTTAAGCAGCCATAGTGTGTTTTCTGCATGTGTGACTCTGTTCTGTTTTGTAATTCAGTTCAAGTGTAACGGTTTTTACCTTCCCTCTATAAGTGACACCTTAAGAGAAGTGTCCTTTTCTGTGTGACTTATTTCACTTAGAATCGTCGTACCTAAATCCACTCATCATGCTGCTACTAGCCTTATGACATTGATTTCATCGCTGAGTGATATTCCATTGTACATAAGGACCACAACTTTTTTATCCATTTTTTGCTTTCCTGGGATATTTAAGGTGGAAGGAAGTGGAGGTCCTTGTCAACAGAGCAGCCCTAAACTTTGGGGTGCTTGTGTCTTGCTGATTTTCAATTTTCCCACTTTATAACCCCATGCGTGGAAGTGATCTATGCTCTCTAAGCTGTGTTTTTTAGATGTTTCAGTACACACCGTTCCCTTCTCCAGAGTGGCTGTTGGCAATTTACATCCCGCCCATCAGTGTAGCAAGGCTGCCATTTCTACATGGCCTGTCCTGCATTTCTGGTTTTGACACTTTTTTCAGCATGGCCCTTTTGACCGATGGGAAGCGAGACTTCTTTGTAGCGCTGATTTGCCTTTCCAGGTTGCTTGGTGGGCCAAAAAGGGCGTAAGCGTTTTTTCCTGAATATATTCAGGAAATAACGCTTACGCCCTTTTTGGCCAAGGGCATCATTGTCAACGTTTTGCCGCTTTTCATGTGCTTTAAAGGCGATTCAAATCTACCTCCTGAAATCTGTTTCCTGCAATTCTGCCTTGCTTTCAAATCCTCTTCTTTGCCTTCCCTCAATATATTTGTGGACGAGAGTTATCATTTATAACTCTGCAGGTTTGTGAATTGCAGTGCCCTGAAGCTCCATTTTACAACTCGCTTTTTTGGGAGGTGGCCGCAAAAGCGCAGGATGGCTTCAGGCCCTGTTCTGGTTCCGAATGGCAGGCTGAGCCTGTGGTTAATTCTTCTTCCTGATGGGAAAATAGAGTGACCTGTGCCTGTCCCAACACCAAGAGCTAGTCTCTCATTGGTTCCCCGTCTTCCCGTTCATCCTCAGGACAAATTGCAACCTGTACGGAACAGGAGGTTAAAGGTGCTGATGCTCCAAGTAGGGAGATTGCTAGTAAAGTGGCTGGAATGGCCAACCCGAGCACAAGGAGATGAGAAATGAGGTGCGTTTTAGAAACCTTTCCCCATCAAACGGTGTACCATCTTCTGGGTTTCTCATGCATGTTTTCGATGTAGGAAGATGCCCTTGAACCTGGAGATTTGGGACCCATGCGATGGGTAGCACGCAGTATTACTTTAAAGGGTCTGCCTTTGCTCACCCAACCTCACCAAACCTCTCAGCCCCAAGAGTGTCTACCCTTATGTCTCATCCAGCTGTGGATCTAGATATGGTCAATCCAGGTTGCATCACAGCCCCTGAACGAATTGTGTAAGAATTTCTCTCTCTTTCCCTGTCTTTGTTTCATGGGTTTTTAAAAGTAATTTATTTTTATAATGGGGTTTAGCTGCTTTTCACGGCTGTGTTTATGCCGCTTTACACCCACTTGACACACTAACAGAGAGAGATCAATTCATAGGTTTTAAGATTATTACTAGTCAGATATATTCTTGTGTGGTGAATCGGGCGTGTTGAGTCCAGTTCTCTGAGCAAGGAGTAGGTCTTGTCTGTTACATATTGGGTTTATGGAACGGTATCTGAGCTAATTTGAAACTCTTATTTTATGTATCACCCCACCTCACCTTTCCCGTTAAGCAGCCATAGTGTGTTTTCTGCATGTGTGACTCTGTTCTGTTTTGTAATTCAGTTCAAGTGTAACGGTTTTTACCTTCCCTCTATAAGTGACACCTTATGAGAAGTGTCCTTTTCTGTGTGACTTATTTCACTTAGAATCGTCGTACCTAAATCCACTCATCATGCTGCTAGTAGCCTTATGACATTGATTTCATCGCTGAGTGATATTCCATTGTACATAAGGACCACAACTTTTTTATCCATTTTTTGCTTTCCTGGGATATTTAAGGTGGAATGAAGTAGAGGTCCTTGTCAACAGAGCAGCCCTAAACTTTGGGGTGCCTGTGTCTTGCTGATTATCAATTTTCCCACTTTATACCCCCATGCGTGGAAGTGCCCTATGCTCTCTAAGCTGTGTTTTTTAGATATTTCAGGACACACCGTACCCTTCTCCAGAGTGGCTGTTGGCAATTTACATCCCGCCCATCAGTGTAGCAAGGCTCCCATTTCTCCATTGCCTGTCCTGCATTTCTGGTTTTGACACTTTTTTCAGCATGTTCCTTTTGACCGATGGGAAGCGAGACTTCTTTGTAGCGATGATTTGCCTTTCCAGGTTGCTTGGTTGGCCAAAAAGGGCGTACGCGTTTTTTCCTGAATATATTCAGGAAAAATCGCATACGCCCTTTTTGGCCAAGGGCATCATTGTCAACGTTTTGCCGCTTTTCATGTGCTTTAAAGGCGATTCGAATCTACCTCCTGAAATCTGTTTCCTGCAATTCTGCCTTGATTTCAAATCCTCTTCTTTGCCTTCCCTCAATATATTTGTGGACGAGAGTTATCATTTATACCTCTGCAGGTTTGTGAATTGCAGTGCCCTGAAGCTCCATTTTACAACTCGCTTTTTTGGGAGCTGGCCTCAAAAGCGCAGGATGGCTTTAGGCCCTCTTCTGGTTCTGGGGGACAGGCTGAACCTGCGGTTAATTCTTCTTCCTGATGGGAAAATAGAGTGACCTGTGCCTGTCCCAACACCAAGAGCTAGTCTCTCATTGGTTCCCCGTCTTCCCGCTCCTCCTCAGGACAAATTGCAAACTGTACGGAACAGGAGGTTAAAGGTGCTGATGCTCCAAGTAGGGAGATTGCTAGTAAAGTGGCTGGAATGGCGAACCCGAGCACAAGGAGATGAGAAATGAGGTGCGTTTTAGAAACCTTTCCCCATCACACGGTGTACCATCTTCTGGGTTTCTCATGCATGTTTTCGATGTAGGAAGATGCCCTTGAAACTGGAGATTTGGGACCCATGCGATGGGTAGCACGCAGTATTACTTTAAAGGGTCTGCGTTTGCTCACCCAACCTCACCAAACCTCTCAGCCCCAAGAGTGTCCACCCTTATGTCTCATCCACCTGTGGGTCTAGGTATGGTCAATCCAGGTTGCATCACAGCCCCTGAACGAATTGTGTAAGAATTTCTCTCTCTTTCCCTGTCTTTGTTTCATGGGTTTTTAAAAGTAATTTATTTTTATAATGGGGTTTAGCTGCTTTTCACAGCTGTGTTTATGCCGCTTTACACCCACTTGACACACTAACAGAGAGATATCAATACATAGGTTTTAAGATTATTACTAGTCAGATATATTCTTGTGCAGTGAATCGGGCGTGTTGAGTCCAGTTCTCCGAGCAAGGAGTAGGTCTTGTCTGTTACATATTGGGTTTATGGAATGGTATCTGAGCTAATTTGAAACTCTTGTTTTATGTATCACCCCACCTCACCTTTCCCGTTAAGCAGCCATAGTGTGTTTTCCGCATGTGTGACTCTGTTCTGTTTTGTAATTCATTTCAAGTGTAACGGTTTTTACATTCCCTCTATAAGTGACACCTTATGAGAAGTGTCCTTTTCTGTGTGACTTATTTCACTTAGAATCGTCATACCTAAATCCACTCATCATGCTGCTACTAGCATTATGACATTGATTTCATGGCTGAGTGATATTCCATTGTTCATAAGGACCACCACTTCTTTATCCATTTTTCGCTTTCTTGGGATATTTAAGGTGGAATGAAGTGGAGGTCCTTGTCAACAAAGCAGCCCTAAACTTTGGGGTGCCTGTGTATTGCTGATTTTCAATTTTCCCACTTTATACCCCCATGCGTGGAAGTGCCCTATGCTCTCTAAGCTGTGTTTTTTAGATGTTTCAGGACACACCGTACCCTTCTCCAGAGTGGCTGTTGGCAATTTACATCCCGCCCATCAGTGTAGCAAGGCTCCCATTTCTCCAGGGCCTGTCCTGCATTTCTGGTTTTGACACTTTTTTCAGCATGTCCCTTTTGACCGATGGGAAGCGAGACTTCTTTGTAGCACTGATTTGCCTTTCCAGGTTGCTTGGTTGGCCAAAAAGGGCGTATGCGTTTTTTCCTGAATATATTCAGGAAAAAACGCATACGCCCTTTTTGGCCAAGGGCATCATTGTCAACGTTTTGCCGCTTTTCATGTGCTTTAAAGGCGATTCGAATCTACCTCCTGAAATCTGTTTCCTGCAATTCTGCCTTGATTTCAAATCCTCTTCTTTGCCTTCCCTCAATATATTTGTGGACGAGAGTTATCATTTATACCTCTGCAGGTTTGTGAATTGCAGTGCCCTGAAGCTCCATTTTACAACTCGCTTTTTTGGGAGCTGGCCTCAAAAGCGCAGGATGGCTTCAGGCCCTGTTCTGGTTCCGGGGGGCAGGCTGAACCTGTGGTTAATTCTTCTTCCTGATGGGAAAATAGAGTGACCTGTGCCTGTCCCAACACCAAGAGCTACTCTCTCATTGGTTCCCCGTCTTCCCGCTCAACCTCAGGACAAATTGCAACCTGTACGGAACAGGAGGTTAAAGGTGCTGATGCTCCAAGTAGGGAGATTGCTAGTAAAGTGGCTGGAATGGCGAACCCGAGCACAAGGAGATGAGAAATGAGGTGCGTTTTAGAAACCTTTCCCCATCACACGGTGTACCATCTTCTGGGTTTCTCATGCATGTTTTCGATGTAGGAAGATGCCCTTGAACCTGGAGATTTGGGACCCATGCGATGGGTAGCACGCAGTATTACTTTAAAGGGTCTGCGTTTGCTCACCCAACCTCACCAAACCTCTCAGCCCCAAGAGTGTCCACCCTTATGTCTCATCCACCTGTGGGTCTAGGTATGGTCAATCCAGGTTGCATCACAGCCCCTGAACGAATTGTGTAAGAATTTCTCTCTCTTTCCCTGTCTTTGTTTCATGGGTTTTTAAAAGTAATTTATTTTTATAATGGGGTTTAGCTGCTTTTCACGGCTGTGTTTATGCCCCTTTACACCCACTTGACACACTAACAGAGAGATATCAATTCATAGGTTTTAAGATTATTACTAGTCAGATATATTCTTGTGCGGTGAATCGGGCGTGTTGAGTACAGTTCTCTGAGCAAGGAGTAGGTCTTGTCTATTACATATTGGGTTTATGGAACGGTATCTGAGCTAATTTGAAACTCTTGTTTTATGTATCACCCCACCTCACCTTTCCCGTTAAGCAGCCATAGTGTGTTTTCTGCATGTGTGACTCTGTTCTGTTTTGTAATTCATTTCAAGTGTAACGGTTTTTACATTCCCTCTATAAGTGACACCTTATGAGAAGTGTCCTTTTCTGTGTGACTTATTTCACTTAGAATCGTCGTACCTAAATCCACTCATCATGCTGCTACTAGCCTTATGACATTGATTTCATGGCTGAGTGATATTCCATTGTACATAAGGACCACCACTTCTCTATCCATTTATCGCTTTCTTGGGATATTTAAGGTGGAATGAAGTGGAGGTCCTTGTCAACAGAGCAGCCCTAAACTTTGGGGTGCCTGTGTCTTGCTGATTTTCAATTTTCCCACTTTATAACCCCATGCGTGGAAGTGCCCTATGCTCTCTAAGCTGTGTTTTTTAGATGTTTCAGGACACACCCTACCCTTTTCCAGAGTGGCTGTTGGCAATTTACATCCCGCCCATCAGTGTAGCAAGGCTCCCATTTCTCCAGGGCCTGTCCTGCATTTCTGGTTTTGACACTTTTTTCAGCATGGCCCTTTTGACCGATGGGAAGCGAGACTTCTTTGTAGCGCTGATTTGCCTTTCCAGGTTGCTTGGTTGGCCAAAAAGGGCGTATGCGTTTTTTCCTGAATATATTCAGGAAAAAACGCTTACGCCCTTTTTGGCCAAGGGCATCATTGTCAACGTTTTGCCACTTTTTATGTGCTTTTAAGGCGATTCAAATCTACCTCCTGAAATCTGTTTCCTGCAATTCTGCCTTGACTTCAAATCCTCTTCTTTGCCTTCTCTCAATATATTTGTGGACGAGAGTTATCATTTACAACGCTGCAGTTTTGTGAATTGCAGTGCCCTGAAGCTCCATTTTACAACTCGCTTTTTTGGGAGCTGGCCGCAAAAGCGCAGGATGGCTTCAGGCCCTGTTCTTGTTCCGGGTGGCAGGCTGAGCCTGTGGTTAATTCTTCTTCCTGATGGGAAAATAGAGTGACCTGTGCCTGTCCCAACACCAAGAGCTAGTCTCTCATTGGTTCCCCGTCTTCCCGTTCATCCTCAGGACAAATTGCAACCTGTACGGAGCAGGAGGTTAAAGGTGCTGATGCTCCAAGTAGGGAGATTGCTAGTAAAGTGGCTGGAATGGCGAACCCGAGCACAAGGAGATGAGAAATGAGGTGCGTTTTAGAAACCTTTCCCCATCACACGGTGTACCATCTTCTGGGTTTCTCATGCATGTTTTCGATGTAGGAAGATGCCCTTGAACCTGGAGATTTGGGACCCATGCGATGGGTAGCACGCAGTATTACTTTAAAGGGTCTGCGTTTGCTCACCCAACCTCACCAAACATCTCAGCCCCAAGACTGTCCACCCTTATGTCTCATCCACCTGTGGGTCTAGGTATGGTCAATCCAGGTTGCATCACAGCCCCTGAACGAATTGTGTAAGAATTTCTCTCTCTTTCCCTGTCTTTGTTTCATGGGTTTTTAAAAGTAATTTATTTTTATAATGGGGTTTAGCTGCTTTTCACGGCTGTGTTTATGCCGCTTTACACCCACTTGACAAACTAACAGAGAGATATCAATTCATAGGTTTTAAGATTATTACTAGTCAGATATATTCTTGTGCGGTGAATCGGGCGTGTTGAGTCCAGTTCTCTGAGCAAGGAGTAGGTCTTGTCTATTACATATTGGGTTTATGGAACGGTATCTGAGCTAATTTGAAACTCTTGTTTTATGTATCACCCCACCTCACCTTTCCCGTTAAGTAGCCATAGTGTGTTTTCTGCATGTGTGACTCTGTTCTGTTTTGTAATTCATTTCAAGTGTAACGGTTTTTACATTCCCTCTATAAGTGACACCTTATGAGAAGTGTCCTTTTCTGTGTGACTTATTTCACTTAGAATCGTCGTACCTAAATCCACTCATCATGCTGCTACTAGCCTTATGACATTGATTTCATGGCTGAGTGATATTCCATTGTACATAAGGACCACCACTTCTCTATCCATTTATCGCTTTCTTGGGATATTTAAGGTGGAATGAAGTGGAGGTCCTTGTCAACAGAGCAGCCCTAAACTTTGGGGTGCCTGTGTCTTGCTGATTATCAATTTTCCCACTTTATACCCCCATGCGTGGAAGTGCCCTATGCTCTCTAAGCTGTGTTTTTCAGATGTTTCAGGACACACCGTACCCTTCTCCAGAGTGGCTGTTGGCAATTTACATCCCGCCCATCAGTGTAGCAAGGCTCCCATTTCTCCAGGGCCTGTCCTGCATTTCTGGTTTTGACACTTTTTTCAGCATGGCCCTTTTGACCGATGGGAAGCAAGACTTCTTTGTAGCGCTGATTTGCCTTTCCAGGTTGCTTGGTTGGCCAAAAAGGGCGTAAGCGTTTTTTCCTGAATATATTCAGGAAAAAACGCATACGCCCTTTTTGGCCAAGGGCATCATTGTCAACGTTTTGCCGCTTTTCATGTGCTTTAAAGGCGATTCGAATCTACCTCCTGAAATCTGTTTCCTGCAATTCTGCCTTGATTTCAAATCCTCTTCTTTGCCTTCCCTCAATATATTTGTGGACGAGAGTTATCATTTATACCTCTGCAGGTTTGTGAATTGCAGTGCCCTGAAGCTTCATTTTACAACTCGCTTTTTTGGGAGCTGGCCTCAAAAGCGCAGGATGGCTTCAGGCCCTGTTCTGGTTCTGGGGGGCAGGCTGAACCTGTGGTTAATTCTTCTTCCTGATGGGAAAATAGAGTGACCTGTGCCTGTCCCAACACCAAGAGCTAGTCTCTCATTGGTTCCCCGTCTTCCCGCTCATCCTCAGGACAAATTGCAACCTGTACGGAACAGGAGGTTAAAGGTGCTGATGCTCCAAGTAGGGAGATTGCTAGTAAAGTGGCTGGAATGGCGAACCCGAGCACAAGGAGATGAGAAATGAGGTGCGTTTTAGAAACCTTTCCCCATCACACGGTGTACCATCTTCTGGGTTTCTCATGCATGTTGTCGATGTAGGAAGATGCCCTTGAACCTGGAGATTTGGGACCCATGCGATGGGTAGCACGCAGTATTACTTTAAAGGGTCTGCGTTTGCTCACCCAACCTCACCAAACCTCTCAGCCCCAAGAGTGTCCACCCTTATGTCTCATCCAGCTGTGGGTCTAGATATGGTCAATCCAGGTTGCATCACAGCCCCTGAACGAATTGTGTAAGAATTTCTCTCTCTTTCCCTGTCTTTGTTTCATGGGTTTTTAAAAGTAATTTATTTTTATAATGGGGTTTAGCTGCTTTTCATGGCTGTGTTTATGCCCCTTTACACCCACTTGACACACTAACAGAGAGATATCAATACATAGGTTTTAAGATTATTACTAGTCAGATATATTCTTGTGCGGTGAATCGGGCGTGTTGAGTCCAGTTCTCTGAGCAAGGAGTAGGTCTTGTCTATTACATATTGGGTTTATGGAACGGTATCTGAGCTAATTTGAAACTCTTGTTTTATGTATCACCCCACCTCACCTTTCCCGTTAAGCAGCCATAGTGTGTTTTCTGCATGTGTGACTCTGTTCTGTTTTGTAATTCATTTCAAGTGTAACGGTTTTTACATTCCCTCTATAAGTGACACCTTATGAGAAGTGTCCTTTTCTGTGTGACTTATTTCACTTAGAATCGTCGTACCTAAATCCACTCATCATGCTGCTACTAGCCTTATGACATTGATTTCATGGCTGAGTGATATTCCATTGTACATAAGGACCACAACTTTTTTATCCATTTTTCGCTTTCCTGGGATATTTAAGGTGGAATGAAGTGGAGGTCTTTGTCAACAGAGCAGCCCTAAACTTTGGGGTGCCTGTGTCTTGCTGATTTTCAATTTTCCCACTTTATACCCCCATGCGTGGAAGTGCCCTATGCTCTCTAAGCTGTGTTTTTTAGATGTTTCAGGACACACCCTACCCTTCTCCATAGTGGCTGTTGGCAATTTACATCCCGCCCATCAGTGTAGCAAGGCTCCCATTTCTCCAGGGCCTGTCCTGCATTTCTGGTTTTGACACTTTTTTCAGCATGGCCCTTTTGACCGATGGGAAGCGAGACTTCTTTGTAGCGCTGATTTGCCTTTCCAGGTTGCTTGGTTAGCCAAAAAGGGCGTAAGCGTTTTTTCCTGAATATATTCAGGAAAAAACGCTTACGCCCTTTTTGGCCAAGGGCATCATTGTCAACGTTTTTCCGCTTTTCATGTGCTTTAAAGGCGATTCGAATCTACCTCCTGAAATCTGTTTCCTGCAATTCTGCCTTGATTTCAATTCTTCTTCTTTGCCTTCCCTCAATATATTTGTGGACGAGAGTTATCATTTACAACGCTGCAGGTTTGTGAATTGCAGTGCCCTGAAGCCACATTTTACAATTCGCTTTTTTGGGAGCTGGCCGCAAAAGCGCAGGATGGCTTCAGGCCCTGTTCTGGTTCCGGGGGGCAGGCTGAGCCTGTGGTTAATTCTTCTCCCTGATGGGAAAATAGAGTGACCTGTGCCTGTCCCAACACCAAGAGCTAGTCTCTCATTGGTTCCCCGTCTTCCCGCTCATCCTCAGGACAAATTGCAACCTGTATGGAACAGGAGGTTAAAGGTGCTGATGCTCCAAGTAGGGAGATTGCTAGTAAAGTGGCTGGAATGGCGAACCCGAGCACAAGGAGATGAGAAATGAGGTGCGTTTTAGAAACCTTTCCCCATCACACGGTGTACCATCTTCTGGGTTTCTCATGCATGTTTTCGATGTAGGAAGATGCCCTTGAACCTGGAGATTTGGGACCCATGCGATGGGTAGCACGCAGTATTACTTTAAAGGGTCTGCGTTTGCTCACCCAACCTCACCAAACCTCTCAGCCCCAAGACTGTCCACCCTTATGTCTCATCCAGCTGTGGGTCTAGGTATGGTCAATCCAGGTTGCATCACAGCCCCTGAACGAATTGTGTAAGAATTTCTCTCTCTTTCCCTGTCTTTGTTTCATGGGTTTTTAAAAGTAATTTATTTTTATAATGGGGTTTAGCTGCTTTTCACGGCTGTGTTTATGCCGCTTTACACCCACTTGACACACTAACAGAGAGATATCAATTCATAGGTTTTAAGATTATTACTAGTCAGATATATTCTTGTGCGGTGAATCGGGCGTGTTGAGTCCAGTTCTCTGAGCAAGGAGTAGGTCTTGTCTATTACATATTGGGTTTATGGAACGGTATCTGAGCTAATTTGAAACTCTTGTTTTATGTATCACCCCACCTCACCTTTCCCGTTAAGCAGCCATAGTGTGTTTTCTGCATGTGTGACTCTGTTCTGTTTTGTAATTCATTTCAAGTGTAACGGTTTTTACATTCCCTCTATAAGTGACACCTTATGAGAAGTGTCCTTTTCTGTGTGACTTATTTCACTTAGAATCGTCGTACCTAAATCCACTCATCATGCTGCTACTAGCCTTATGACATTGATTTCATGGCTGAGTGATATTCCATTGTACATAAGGACCACCATTTCTTTATCCATTTTTCGCTTTCTTGGGATATTTAAGGTGGAATGAAGTGGAGGTCCTTGTCAACAGAGCAGCCCTAAACTTTAGGGTGCCTGTGTCTTGCTGATTATCAATTTTCCCACTTTATACCCCCATGCGTGGAAGTGCCCTATGCTCTCTAAGCTGTGTTTTTTAGATATTTCAGGACACACCGTACTCTTCTCCAGAGTGGCTGTTGGCAATTTACATCACGCCCATCAGTGTAGCAAGGCTCCCATTTCTCCATTGCCTGTCCTGCATTTCTGGTTTTGACACTTTTTTCAGCATGTTCCTTTTGACCGATGGGAAGCGAGACTTCTTTGTAGCGCTGATTTGCCTTTCCAGGTTGCTTGGTTGGCCAAAAAGGGCGTATGCGATTTTTCCTGAATATATTCAGGAAAAAACGCATACGCCCTTTTTGGCCAAGGGCATCATTGTCAACGTTTTGCCACTTTTCATGTGCTTTAAAGGCGATTCGAATCTACCTCCTGAAATCTGTTTCCTGCAATTCTGCCTTGCTTTCAAATCCTCTTCTTTGCCTTCCCTCAATATATTTGTGGACGAGAGTTATCATTTATACCTCTGCAGGTTTGTGAATTGCAGTGCCCTGAAGCTCCATTTTACAACTCGCTTTTTTGGGAGCTGGCCTCAAAAGCGCAGGATGGCTTTAGGCCCTGTTCTGGTTCTGGGGGGCAGGCTGAACCTGTGGTTAATTCTTCTTCCTGATGGGAAAATAGAGTGACCTGTGCCTGTCCCAACACCAAGAGCTAGTCTCTCATTGGTTCCCCGTCTTCCCGCTCATCCTCAGGACAAATTGCAAACTGTACGGAACAGGAGGTTAAAGGTGCTGATGCTCCAAGTAGGGAGATTGCTAGTAAAGTGGCTGGAATGGCGAACCCGAGCACAAGGAGATGAGAAATGAGGTGCGTTTTAGAAACCTTTCCCCATCACACGGTGTACCATCTTCTGGGTTTCTCATGCATGTTTTCGATGTAGGAAGATGCCCTTGAACCTGGAGATTTGGGACCCATGCGATGGGTAGCACGCAGTATTACTTTAAAGGGTCTGCGTTTGCTCACCCAACCTCACCAAACCTCTCAGCCCCAAGAGTGTCCACCCTTATGTCTCATCCACCTGTGGGTCTAGGTATGGTCAATCCAGGTTGCATCACAGCCCCTGAACGAATTGTGTAAGAATTTCTCTCTCTTTCCCTGTCTTTGTTTCATGGGTTTTTAAAAGTAATTTATTTTTATAATGGGGTTTAGCTGCTTTTCACAGCTGTGTTTATGCCGCTTTACACCCACTTGACACACTAACAGAGAGATATCAATACATAGGTTTTAAGATTATTACTAGTCAGATATATTCTTGTGCAGTGAATCGGGCGTGTTGAGTCCAGTTCTCCGAGCAAGGAGTAGGTCTTGTCTGTTACATATTGGGTTTATGGAATGGTATCTGAGCTAATTTGAAACTCTTGTTTTATGTATCACCCCACCTCACCTTTCCCGTTAAGCAGCCATAGTGTGTTTTCTGCATGTGTGACTCTGTTCTGTTTTGTAATTCATTTCAAGTGTAACGGTTTTTACATTCCCTCTATAAGTGACACCTTATGAGAAGTGTCCTTTTCTGTGTGACTTATTTCACTTAGAATCGTAGTACCTAAATCCACTCATCATGCTGCTACTAGCATTATGACATTGATTTCATGGCTGAGTGATATTCCATTGTTCATAAGGACCACCACTTCTTTATCCATTTTTCGCTTTCTTGGGATATTTAAGGTGGAATGAAGTGGAGGTCCTTGTCAACAGAGCAGCCCTAAACTTTGGGGTGCCTGTGTCTTGCTGATTTTCAATTTTCCCACTTTATACCCCCATGCGTGGAAGTGCCCTATGCTCTCTAAGCTGTGTTTTTTAGATGTTTCAGGACACACCGTACCCTTCTCCAGAGTGGCTGTTGGCAATTTACATCCCGCCCATCAGTGTAGCAAGGATCCCATTTCTCCAGGGCCTGTCCTGCATTTCTGATTTTGACACTTTTTTCAGCATGTCCCTTTTGACTGATGGGAAGCGAGACTTCTTTGTAGCACTGATTTGCCTTTCCAGGTTGCTTGGTTGGCCAAAAAGGGCGTATGCGTTTTTTCCTGAATATATTCAGGAAAAAACGCATACGCCCTTTTTGGCCAAGGGCATCATTGTCAACGTTTTGCCGCTTTTCATGTGCTTTAAAGGCGATTCGAATCTACCTCCTGAAATCTGTTTCCTGCAATTCTGCCTTGATTTCAAATCCTCTTCTTTGCCTTCCCTCAATATATTTGTGGACGAGAGTTATCATTTATACCTCTGCAGGTTTGTGAATTGCAGTGCCCTGAAGCTCCATTTTACAACTCGCTTTTTTGGGAGCTGGCCTCAAAAGCGCAGGATGGCTTCAGGCCCTGTTCTGGTTCCGGGGGGCAGGCTGAACCTGTGGTTAATTCTTCTTCCTGATGGGAAAATAGAGTGACCTGTGCCTTTCCCAACACCAAGAGCTAGTCTCTCATTGGTTCCCCGTCTTCCCGCTCATCCTCAGGACAAATTGCAACCTGTACGGAACAGGAGGTTAAAGGTGCTGATGCTCCAAGTAGGGAGATTGCTAGTAAAGTGGCTGGAATGGCGAACCCGAGCACAAGGAGATGAGAAATGAGGTGCGTTTTAGAAACCTTTCCCCATCACACGGTGTACCATCTTCTGGGTTTCTCATGCATGTTTTCGATGTAGGAAGATGCCCTTGAACCTGGAGATTTGGGACCCATGCGATGGGTAGCACGCAGTATTACTTTAAAGGGTCTGCGTTTGCTCACCCAACCTCACCAAACCTCTCAGCCCCAAGAGTGCCTACCCTTATGTCTTATCCAGCTGTGGATCTAGATATGGTCAATCCAGGTTGCATCACAGCCCCTGAACGAATTGTGTAAGAATTTCTCTGTCTTTCCCTGTCTTTGTTTCATGGGTTTTTAAAAGTAATTTATTTTTATAATGGGGATTAGCTGCTTTTCACGGCTGTGTTTATGCCACTTTACACCCACTTGACACACTAACAGAGAGATATCAATTCATAGGTTTTAAGATTATTACTAGTCAGATATATTCTTGTGCGGTGAATTGGGCGTGTTGAGTCCAGTTCTCTGAGCAAGGAGTAGGTCTTCTCTGTTACATATTGGGTTTATGGAACGGTATCTGAGCTAATTTGAAACTCTTATTTTATGTATCACCCCACCTCACCTTTCCCGTTAAGCAGCCATAGTGTGTTTTCTGCATGTGTGACTCTGTTCTGTTTTGTAATTCAGTTCAAGTGTAACGGTTTTTACCTTCCCTCTATAAGTGACACCTTAAGAGAAGTGTCCTTTTCTGTGTGACTTATTTCACTTAGAATCGTCGTACCTAAATCCACTCATCATGCTGCTAGTAGCCTTATGACATTGATTTCATCGCTGAGTGATATTCCATTGTACATAAGGACCACAACTTTTTTATCCATTTTTTGCTTTCCTGGGATATTTAAGGTGGAAGGAAGTGGAGGTCCTTGTCAACAGAGCAGCCCTAAACTTTGGGGTGCTTGTGTCTTGCTGATTTTCAATTTTCCCACTTTATAACCCCATGCGTGGAAGTGATCTATGCTCTCTAAGCTGTGTTTTTTAGATGTTTCAGTACACACCGTTCCCTTCTCCAGAGTGGCTGTTGGCAATTTACATCCCGCCCATCAGTGTAGCAAGGCTCCCATTTCTACATGGCCTGTCCTGCATTTCTGGTTTTGACAGTTTTTTCAGCATGGCCCTTTTGACCGATGGGAAGCGAGACTTCTTTGTAGCGCTGATTTGCCTTTCCAGGTTGCTTGGTTGGCCAAAAAGGGCGTAAGCGTTTTTTCCTGAATATATTCAGGAAATAACGCTTACGCCCTTTTTGGCCAAGGGCATCATTGTCAACGTTTTGCCGCTTTTCATGTGCTTTAAAGGCGATTCAAATCTACCTCCTGAAATCTGTTTCCTGCAATTCTGCCTTGCTTTCAAATCCTCTTCTTTGCCTTCCCTCAATATATTTGTGGACGAGAGTTATCATTTATAACTCTGCAGGTTTGTGAATTGCAGTGCCCTGAATCTCCATTTTACAACTCGCTTTTTTGGGAGGTGGCCGCAAAAGCGGAGGATGGCTTCAGGCCCTGTTCTGGTTCCGAATGGCAGGCTGAGCCTGTGGTTAATTCTTCTTCCTGATGGGAAAATAGAGTGACCTGTGCCTGTCCCAACACCAAGCGCTAGTCTCTCATTGGTTCCCCGTCTTCCCGTTCATCCTCAGGACAAATTGCAACCTGTACGGAACAGGAGGTTAAAGGTGCTGATGCTCCAAGTAGGGAGATTGCAAGTAAAGTGGCTGGAATGGCCAACCCGAGCACAAGGAGATGAGAAATGAGGTGCGTTTTAGAAACCTTTCCCCATCAAACGGTGTACCCTCTTCTGGGTTTCTCATGCATGTTTTCGATGTAGGAAGATGCCCTTGAACCTGGAGATTTGGGACCCATGCGATGGGTAGCACGCAGTATTACTTTAAAGGGTCTGCCTTTGCTCACCCAACCTCACCAAACCTCTCAGCCCCAAGAGTGTCTACCCTTATGTCTCATCCAGCTGTGGATCTAGATATGGTCAATCCAGGTTGCATCACAGCCCCTGAACGAATTGTGTAAGAATTTCTCTCTCTTTCCCTGTCTTTGTTTCATGGGGTTTTAAAAGTAATTTATTTTTATAATGGGGTTTAGCTGCTTTTCACGGCTGTGTTTATGCCGCTTTACACCCACTTGACACACTAACAGAGAGATATCAATTCATAGGTTTTAAGATTATTACTAGTCAGATATATTCTTGTGTGGTGAATCGGGCGTGTTGAGTCCAGTTCTCTGAGCAAGGAGTAGGTCTTGTCTGTTACATATTGGGTTTATGGAACGGTATCTGAGCTAATTTGAAACTCTTATTTTATGTATCACCCCACCTCACCTTTCCCGTTACGCAGCCATAGTGTGTTTTCTGCATGTGTGACTCTGTTCTGTTTTGTAATTCAGTTCAAGTGTAACGGTTATTACCTTCCCTCTATAAGTGACACCTTAAGAGAATTGTCCTTTTCTGTGTGACTTATTTCACTTAGAATCGTCGTACCTAAATCCACTCATCATGCTGCTACTAGCCTTATGACATTGATTTCATCGCTGAGTGATATTCAATTGTACATAAGGACCACAACTTTTTTATCCATTTTTTGCTTTCCTGGGATATTTAAGGTGGAATGAAGTGGAGGTCCTTGTCAACAGAGCAGCCCTAAACTTTGGGGTGCCTGTGTCTTGCTGATTATCAATTTTCCCACTTTATACCCCCATGCGTGGAAGTGCCCTATGCTCTCTAAGCTGTGTTTTTTAGATATTTCAGGACACACCGTACCCTTCTCCAGAGTGGCTGTTGGCAATTTACATCCCGCCCATCAGTGTAGCAAGGCTCCCATTTCTCCATTGCCTGTCCTGCATTTCTGGTTTTGACACTTTTTTCAGCATGTTCCTTTTGACCGATGGGAAGCGAGACTTCTTTGTAGCGCTGATTTGCCTTTCCAGGTTGCTTGGTTGGCCAAAAAGGGCGTATGCGTTTTTTCCTGAATATATTCAGGAAAAATCGCATACGCCCTTTTTGGCCAAGGGCATCATTGTCAACGTTTTGCCGCTTTTCATGTGCTTTAAAGGCGATTCGAATCTACCTCTTGAAATCTGTTTCCTGCAATTCTGCCTTGATTTCAAATCCTCTTCTTTGCCTTCCCTCAATATATTTGTGGACGAGAGTTATCATTTATACCTCTGCAGGTTTGTGAATTGCAGTGCCCTGAAGCTCCATTTTACAACTCGCTTTTTTGGGAGCTGGCCTCAAAAGCGCAGGATGGCTTCAGGCCCTGTTCTGGTTCCGGGGGGCAGGCTGAACCTGTGGTTAATTCTTCTTCCTGATGGGAAAATAGAGTGACCTGTGCCTGTCCCAACACCAAGAGCTAGTCTCTCATTGGTTCCCCGTCTTCCCGCTCATCCTCAGGACAAATTGCAACCTGTACGGAACAGGAGTTTAAAGGTGCTGATGCTCCAAGTAGGGAGATTGCTAGTAAAGTGGCTGGAATGGCGAACCCGAGCACAAGGAGATGAGAAATGAGGTGCGTTTTAGAAACCTTTCCCCATCACACGGTGTACCATCTTCTGGGTTTCTCATGCATGTTTTCGATGTAGGAAGATGCCCTTGAACCTGGAGATTTGGGACCCATGCGATGGGTAGCACGCAGTATTACTTTAAAGGGTCTGCGTTTGCTCACCCAACCTCACCAAACCTCTCAGCCCCAAGAGTGCCTACCCTTATGTCTCATCCAGCTGTGGATCTAGATATGGTCAATCCAGGTTGCATCACAGCCCCTGAACGAATTGTGTAAGAATTTCTCTGTCTTTCCCTGTCTTTGTTTCATGGGTTTTTAAAAGTAATTTATTTTTATAATGGGGATTAGCTGCTTTTCACGGCTGTGTTTATGCCGCTTTACACCCACTTGACACACTAACAGAGAGATATCAATTCATAGGTTTTAAGATTATTACTAGTCAGATATATTCTTGTGCGGTGAATCGGGCGTGTTGAGTCCAGTTCTCTGAGCAAGGAGTAGGTCTTGTCTGTTACATATTGGGTTTATGGAACGGTATCTGAGCTAATTTGAAACTCTTATTTTATGTATCACCCCACCTCACCTTTCCCGTTAAGCAGCCATAGTGTGTTTTCTGCATGTGTGACTCTGTTCTGTTTTGTAATTCAGTTCAAGTGTAACGGTTTTTACCTTCCCTCTATAAGTGACACCTTAAGAGAAGTGTCCTTTTCTGTGTGACTTATTTCACTTAGAATCGTCGTACCTAAATCCACTCATCATGCTGCTACTAGCCTTATGACATTGATTTCATCGCTGAGTGATATTCCATTGTACATAAGGACCACAACTTTTTTATCCATTTTTTGCTTTCCTGGGATATTTAAGGTGGAAGGAAGTGGAGGTCCTTGTCAACAGAGCAGCCCTAAACTTTGGGGTGCTTGTGTCTTGCTGATTTTCAATTTTCCCACTTTATAACCCCATGCGTGGAAGTGATCTATGCTCTCTAAGCTGTGTTTTTTAGATGTTTCAGTACACACCGTTCCCTTCTCCAGAGTGGCTGTTGGCAATTTACATCCCGCCCATCAGTGTAGCAAGGCTCCCATTTCTACATGGCCTGTCCTGCATTTCTGGTTTTGACACTTTTTTCAGCATGGCCCTTTTGACCGATGGGAAGCGAGACTTCTTTGTAGCGCTGATTTGCCTTTCCAGGTTGCTTGGTTGGCCAAAAAGGGCGTAAGCGTTTTTTCCTGAATATATTCAGGAAATAACGCTTACGCCCTTTTTGGCCAAGGGCATCATTGTCAACGTTTTGCCGCTTTTCATGTGCTTTAAAGGCGATTCAAATCTACCTCCTGAAATCTGTTTCCTGCAATTCTGCCTTGCTTTCAAATCCTCTTCTTTGCCTTCCCTCAATATATTTGTGGACGAGAGTTATCATTTATAACTCTGCAGGTTTGTGAATTGCAGTGCCCTGAAGCTCCATTTTACAACTCGCTTTTTTGGGAGGTGGCCGCAAAAGCGCAGGATGGCTTCAGGCCCTGTTCTGGTTCCGAATGGCAGGCTGAGCCTGTGGTTAATTCTTCTTCCTGATGGGAAAATAGAGTGACCTGTGCCTGTCCCAACACCAAGAGCTAGTCTCTCATTGGTTCCCCGTCTTCCCGTTCATCCTCAGGACAAATTGCAACCTGTACGGAACAGGAGGTTAAAGGTGCTGATGCTCCAAGTAGGGAGATTGCTAGTAAAGTGGCTGGAATGGCCAACCCGAGCACAAGGAGATGAGAAATGAGGTGCGTTTTAGAAACCTTTCCCCATCAAACGGTGTACCATCTTCTGGGTTTCTCATGCATGTTTTCGATGTAGGAAGATGCCCTTGAACCTGGAGATTTGGGACCCATGCGATGGGTAGCACGCAGTATTACTTTAAAGGGTCTGCGTTTGCTCACCCAACCTCACCAAACCTCTCAGCCCCAAGAGTGCCTACCCTTATGTCTCATCCAGCTGTGGATCTAGATATGGTCAATCCAGGTTGCATCACAGCCCCTGAACGAATTGTGTAAGAATTTCTCTGTCTTTCCCTGTCTTTGTTTCATGGGTTTTTAAAAGTAATTTATTTTTATAATGGGGATTAGCTGCTTTTCACGGCTGTGTTTATGCCGCTTTACACCCACTTGACACACTAACAGAGAGATATCAATTCATAGGTTTTAAGATTATTACTAGTCAGATATATTCTTGTGCGGTGAATCGGTCGTGTTGAGTCCAGTTCTCTGAGCAAGGAGTAGGTCTTGTCTGTTACATATTGGGTTTATGGAACGGTATCTGAGCTAATTTGAAACTCTTATTTTATGTATCACCCCACCTCACCTTTCCCGTTAAGCAGCCATAGTGTGTTTTCTGCATGTGTGACTCTGTTCTGTTTTGTAATTCAGTTCAAGTGTAACGGTTTTTACCTTCCCTCTATAAGTGACACCTTAAGAGAAGTGTCCTTTTCTGTGTGACTTATTTCACTTAGAATCGTCGTACCTAAATCCACTCATCATGCTGCTACTAGCCTTATGACATTGATTTCATCGCTGAGTGATATTCCATTGTACATAAGGACCACAACTTTTTTATCCATTTTTTGCTTTCCTGGGATATTTAAGGTGGAAGGAAGTGGAGGTCCTTGTCAACAGAGCAGCCCTAAACTTTGGGGTGCTTGTGTCTTGCTGATTTTCAATTTTCCCACTTTATAACGCCATGCGTGGAAGTGATCTATGCTCTCTAAGCTGTGTTTTTTAGATGTTTCAGTACACACCGTTCCCTTCTCCAGAGTGGCTGTTGGCAATTTACATCCCGCCCATCAGTGTAGCAAGGCTCCCATTTCTACTTGGCCTGTCCTGCATTTCTGGTTTTGACACTTTTTTCAGCATGGCCCTTTTGACCGATGGGAAGCGAGACTTCTTTGTAGCGCTGATTTGCCTTTCCAGGTTGCTTGGTTGGCCAAAAAGGGCGTAAGCGTTTTTTCCTGAATATATTCAGGAAATAACGCTTACGCCCTTTTTGGCCAAGGGCATCATTGTCAACGTTTTGCCGCTTTTCATGTGCTTTAAAGGCGATTCAAATCTACCTCCTGAAATCTGTTTCCTGCAATTCTGCCTTGCTTTCAAATCCTCTTCTTTGCCTTCCCTCAATATATTTGTGGACGAGAGTTATCATTTATAACTCTGCAGGTTTGTGAATTGCAGTGCCCTGAAGCTCCATTTTACAACTCGCTTTTTTGGGAGGTGGCCGCAAAAGCGCAGGATGGCTTCAGGCCCTGTTCTGGTTCCGAATGGCAGGCTGAGCCTGTGGTTAATTCTTCTTCCTGATGGGAAAATAGAGTGACCTGTGCCTGTCCCAACACCAAGAGCTAGTCTCTCATTGGTTCCCCGTCTTCCCGTTCATCCTCAGGACAAATTGCAACCTGTACGGAACAGGAGGTTAAAGGTGCTGATGCTCCAAGTAGGGAGATTGCTAGTAAAGTGGCTGGAATGGCCAACCCGAGCACAAGGAGATGAGAAATGAGGTGCGTTTTAGAAACCTTTCCCCATCAAACGGTGTACCATCTTCTGGGTTTCTCATGCATGTTTTCGATGTAGGAAGATGCCCTTGAACCTGGAGATTTGGGACCCATGCGATGGGTAGCACGCAGTATTACTTTAAAGGGTCTGCGTTTGCTCACCCAACCTCACCAAACCTCTCAGCCCCAAGAGTGCCTACCCTTATGTCTCATCCAGCTGTGGATCTAGATATGGTCAATCCAGGTTGCATCACAGCCCCTGAACGAATTGTGTAAGAATTTCTCTGTCTTTCCCTGTCTTTGTTTCATGGGTTTTTAAAAGTAATTTATTTTTATAATGGGGATTAGCTGCTTTTCACGGCTGTGTTTATGCCGCTTTACACCCACTTGACACACTAACAGAGAGATATCAATTCATAGGTTTTAAGATTATTACTAGTCAGATATATTCTTGTGCGGTGAATCGGGCGTGTTGAGTCCAGTTCTCTGAGCAAGGAGTAGGTCTTGTCTGTTACATATTGGGTTTATGGAACGGTATCTGAGCTAATTTGAAACTCTTATTTTATGTATCACCCCACCTCACCTTTCCCGTTAAGCAGCCATAGTGTGTTTTCTGCATGTGTGACTCTGTTCTGTTTTGTAATTCAGTTCAAGTGTAACGGTTTTTACCTTCCCTCTATAAGTGACACCTTAAGAGAAGTGTCCTTTTCTGTGTGACTTATTTCACTTAGAATCGTCGTACCTAAATCCACTCATCATGCTGCTACTAGCCTTATGACATTGATTTCATCGCTGAGTGATATTCCATTGTACATAAGGACCACAACTTTTTTATCCATTTTTTGCTTTCCTGGGATATTTAAGGTGGAAGGAAGTGGAGGTCCTTGTCAACAGAGCAGCCCTAAACTTTGGGGTGCTTGTGTCTTGCTGATTTTCAATTTTCCCACTTTATAACCCCATGCGTGGAAGTGATCTATGCTCTCTAAGCTGTGTTTTTTAGATGTTTCAGTACACACCGTTCCCTTCTCCAGAGTGGCTGTTGGCAATTTACATCCCGCCCATCAGTGTAGCAAGGCTGCCATTTCTACATGGCCTGTCCTGCATTTCTGGTTTTGACACTTTTTTCAGCATGGCCCTTTTGACCGATGGGAAGCGAGACTTCTTTGTAGCGCTGATTTGCCTTTCCAGGTTGCTTGGTTGGCCAAAAAGGGCGTAAGCGTTTTTTCCTGAATATATTCAGGAAATAACGCTTACGCCCTTTTTGGCCAAGGGCATCATTGTCAACGTTTTGCCGCTTTTCATGTGCTTTAAAGGCGATTCAAATCTACCTCCTGAAATCTGTTTCCTGCAATTCTGCCTTGCTTTCAAATCCTCTTCTTTGCCTTCCCTCAATATATTTGTGGACGAGAGTTATCATTTATAACTCTGCAGGTTTGTGAATTGCAGTGCCCTGAAGCTCCATTTTACAACTCGCTTTTTTGGGAGGTGGCCGCAAAAGCGCAGGATGGCTTCAGGCCCTGTTCTGGTTCCGAATGGCAGGCTGAGCCTGTGGTTAATTCTTCTTCCTGATGGGAAAATAGAGTGACCTGTGCCTGTCCCAACACCAAGAGCTAGTCTCTCATTGGTTCCCCGTCTTCCCGTTCATCCTCAGGACAAATTGCAACCTGTACGGAACAGGAGGTTAAAGGTGCTGATGCTCCAAGTAGGGAGATTGCTAGTAAAGTGGCTGGAATGGCCAACCCGAGCACAAGGAGATGAGAAATGAGGTGCGTTTTAGAAACCTTTCCCCATCAAACGGTGTACCATCTTCTGGGTTTCTCATGCATGTTTTCGATGTAGGAAGATGCCCTTGAACCTGGAGATTTGGGACCCATGCGATGGGTAGCACGCAGTATTACTTTAAAGGGTCTGCCTTTGCTCACCCAACCTCACCAAACCTCTCAGCCCCAAGAGTGTCTACCCTTATGTCTCATCCAGCTGTGGATCTAGATATGGTCAATCCAGGTTGCATCACAGCCCCTGAACGAATTGTGTAAGAATTTCTCTCTCTTTCCCTGTCTTTGTTTCATGGGTTTTTAAAAGTAATTTATTTTTATAATGGGGTTTAGCTGCTTTTCACGGCTGTGTTTATGCCGCTTTACACCCACTTGACACACTAACAGAGAGAGATCAATTCATAGGTTTTAAGATTATTACTAGTCAGATATATTCTTGTGTGGTGAATCGGGCGTGTTGAGTCCAGTTCTCTGAGCAAGGAGTAGGTCTTGTCTGTTACATATTGGGTTTATGGAACGGTATCTGAGCTAATTTGAAACTCTTATTTTATGTATCACCCCACCTCACCTTTCCCGTTAAGCAGCCATAGTGTGTTTTCTGCATGTGTGACTCTGTTCTGTTTTGTAATTCAGTTCAAGTGTAACGGTTTTTACCTTCCCTCTATAAGTGACACCTTAAGAGAAGTGTCCTTTTCTGTGTGACTTATTTCACTTAGAATCGTTGTACCTAAATCCACTCATCATGCTGCTAGTAGCCTTATGACATTGATTTCATCGCTGAGTGATATTCCATTGTACATAAGGACCACAACTTTTTTATCCATTTTTTGCTTTCCTGGGATATTTAAGGTGGAATGAAGTAGAGGTCCTTGTCAACAGAGCAGCCCTAAACTTTGGGGTGCCTGTGTCTTGCTGATTATCAATTTTCCCACTTTATACCCCCATGCGTGGAAGTGCCCTATGCTCTCTAAGCTGTGTTTTTTAGATATTTCAGGACACACCGTACCCTTCTCCAGAGTGGCTGTTGGCAATTTACATCCCGCCCATCAGTGTAGCAAGGCTCCCATTTCTCCATTGCCTGTCCTGCATTTCTGGTTTTGACACTTTTTTCAGCATGTTCCTTTTGACCGATGGGAAGCGAGACTTCTTTGTAGCGATGATTTGCCTTTCCAGGTTGCTTGGTTGGCCAAAAAGGGCGTATGCGTTTTTTCCTGAATATATTCAGGAAAAATCGCATACGCCCTTTTTGGCCAAGGGCATCATTGTCAACGTTTTGCCGCTTTTCATGTGCTTTAAAGGCGATTCGAATCTACCTCCTGAAATCTGTTTCCTGCAATTCTGCCTTGATTTCAAATCCTCTTCTTTGCCTTCCCTCAATATATTTGTGGACGAGAGTTATCATTTATACCTCTGCAGGTTTGTGAATTGCAGTGCCCTGAAGCTCCATTTTACAACTCGCTTTTTTGGGAGCTGGCCTCAAAAGCGCAGGATGGCTTTAGGCCCTCTTCTGGTTCTGGGGGACAGGCTGAACCTGCGGTTAATTCTTCTTCCTGATGGGAAAATAGAGTGACCTGTGCCTGTCCCAACACCAAGAGCTAGTCTCTCATTGGTTCCCCGTCTTCCCGCTCCTCCTCAGGACAAATTGCAAACTGTACGGAACAGGAGGTTAAAGGTGCTGATGCTCCAAGTAGGGAGATTGCTAGTAAAGTGGCTGGAATGGCGAACCCGAGCACAAGGAGATGAGAAATGAGGTGCGTTTTAGAAACCTTTCCCCATCACACGGTGTACCATCTTCTGGGTTTCTCATGCATGTTTTCGATGTAGGAAGATGCCCTTGAAACTGGAGATTTGGGACCCATGCGATGGGTAGCACGCAGTATTACTTTAAAGGGTCTGCGTTTGCTCACCCAACCTCACCAAACCTCTCAGCCCCAAGAGTGTCCACCCTTATGTCTCATCCACCTGTGGGTCTAGGTATGGTCAATCCAGGTTGCATCACAGCCCCTGAACGAATTGTGTAAGAATTTCTCGCTCTTTCCCTGTCTTTGTTTCATGGGTTTTTAAAAGTAATTTATTTTTATAATGGGGTTTAGCTGCTTTTCACAGCTGTGTTTATGCCGCTTTACACCCACTTGACACACTAACAGAGAGATATCAATACATAGGTTTTAAGATTATTACTAGTCAGATATATTCTTGTGCAGTGAATCGGGCGTGTTGAGTCCAGTTCTCCGAGCAAGGAGTAGGTCTTGTCTGTTACATATTGGGTTTATGGAATGGTATCTGAGCTAATTTGAAACTCTTGTTTTATGTATCACCCCACCTCACCTTTCCCGTTAAGCAGCCATAGTGTGTTTTCCGCATGTGTGACTCTGTTCTGTTTTGTAATTCATTTCAAGTGTAACGGTTTTTACATTCCCTCTATAAGTGACACCTTATGAGAAGTGTCCTTTTCTGTGTGACTTATTTCACTTAGAATCGTCATACCTAAATCCACTCATCATGCTGCTACTAGCATTATGACATTGATTTCATGGCTGAGTGATATTCCATTGTTCATAAGGACCACCACTTCTTTATCCATTTTTCGCTTTCTTGGGATATTTAAGGTGGAATGAAGTGGAGGTCCTTGTCAACAAAGCAGCCCTAAACTTTGGGGTGCCTGTGTATTGCTGATTTTCAATTTTCCCACTTTATACCCCCATGCGTGGAAGTGCCCTATGCTCTCTAAGCTGTGTTTTTTAGATGTTTCAGGACACACCGTACCCTTCTCCAGAGTGGCTGTTGGCAATTTACATCCCGCCCATCAGTGTAGCAAGGCTCCCATTTCTCCAGGGCCTGTCCTGCATTTCTGGTTTTGACACTTTTTTCAGCATGTCCCTTTTGACCGATGGGAAGCGAGACTTCTTTGTAGCACTGATTTGCCTTTCCAGGTTGCTTGGTTGGCCAAAAAGGGCGTATGCGTTTTTTCCTGAATATATTCAGGAAAAAACGCATACGCCCTTTTTGGCCAAGGGCATCATTGTCAACGTTTTGCCGCTTTTCATGTGCTTTAAAGGCGATTCGAATCTACCTCCTGAAATCTGTTTCCTGCAATTCTGCCTTGATTTCAAATCCTCTTCTTTGCCTTCCCTCAATATATTTGTGGACGAGAGTTATCATTTATACCTCTGCAGGTTTGTGAATTGCAGTGCCCTGAAGCTCCATTTTACAACTCGCTTTTTTGGGAGCTGGCCTCAAAAGCGCAGGATGGCTTCAGGCCCTGTTCTGGTTCCGGGGGGCAGGCTGAACCTGTGGTTAATTCTTCTTCCTGATGGGAAAATAGAGTGACCTGTGCCTGTCCCAACACCAAGAGCTAGTCTCTCATTGGTTCCCCGTCTTCCCGCTCAACCTCAGGACAAATTGCAACCTGTACGGAACAGGAGGTTAAAGGTGCTGATGCTCCAAGTAGGGAGATTGCTAGTAAAGTGGCTGGAATGGCGAACCCGAGCACAAGGAGATGAGAAATGAGGTGCGTTTTAGAAACCTTTCCCCATCACACGGTGTACCATCTTCTGGGTTTCTCATGCATGTTTTCGATGTAGGAAGATGCCCTTGAACCTGGAGATTTGGGACCCATGCGATGGGTAGCACGCAGTATTACTTTAAAGGGTCTGCGTTTGCTCACCCAACCTCACCAAACCTCTCAGCCCCAAGAGTGTCCACCCTTATGTCTCATCCACCTGTGGGTCTAGGTATGGTCAATCCAGGTTGCATCACAGCCCCTGAACGAATTGTGTAAGAATTTCTCGCTCTTTCCCTGTCTTTGTTTCATGGGTTTTTAAAAGTAATTTATTTTTATAATGGGGTTTAGCTGCTTTTCACAGCTGTGTTTATGCCGCTTTACACCCACTTGACACACTAACAGAGAGATATCAATACATAGGTTTTAAGATTATTACTAGTCAGATATATTCTTGTGCAGTGAATCGGGCGTGTTGAGTCCAGTTCTCCGAGCAAGGAGTAGGTCTTGTCTGTTACATATTGGGTTTATGGAATGGTATCTGAGCTAATTTGAAACTCTTGTTTTATGTATCACCCCACCTCACCTTTCCCGTTAAGCAGCCATAGTGTGTTTTCCGCATGTGTGACTCTGTTCTGTTTTGTAATTCATTTCAAGTGTAACGGTTTTTACATTCCCTCTATAAGTGACACCTTATGAGAAGTGTCCTTTTCTGTGTGACTTATTTCACTTAGAATCGTCATACCTAAATCCACTCATCATGCTGCTACTAGCATTATGACATTGATTTCATGGCTGAGTGATATTCCATTGTTCATAAGGACCACCACTTCTTTATCCATTTTTCGCTTTCTTGGGATATTTAAGGTGGAATGAAGTGGAGGTCCTTGTCAACAAAGCAGCCCTAAACTTTGGGGTGCCTGTGTATTGCTGATTTTCAATTTTCCCACTTTATACCCCCATGCGTGGAAGTGCCCTATGCTCTCTAAGCTGTGTTTTTTAGATGTTTCAGGACACACCGTACACTTCTCCAGAGTGGCTGTTGGCAATTTACATCCCGCCCATCAGTGTAGCAAGGCTCCCATTTCTCCAGGGCCTGTCCTGCATTTCTGGTTTTGACACTTTTTTCAGCATGTCCCTTTTGACCGATGGGAAGCGAGACTTCTTTGTAGCACTGATTTGCCTTTCCAGGTTGCTTGGTTGGCCAAAAAGGGCGTATGCGTTTTTTCCTGAATATATTCAGGAAAAAACGCATACGCCCTTTTTGGCCAAGGGCATCATTGTCAACGTTTTGCCGCTTTTCATGTGCTTTAAAGGCGATTCGAATCTACCTCCTGAAATCTGTTTCCTGCAATTCTGCCTTGATTTCAAATCCTCTTCTTTGCCTTCCCTCAATATATTTGTGGACGAGAGTTATCATTTATACCTCTGCAGGTTTGTGAATTGCAGTGCCCTGAAGCTCCATTTTACAACTCGCTTTTTTGGGAGCTGGCCTCAAAAGCGCAGGATGGCTTCAGGCCCTGTTCTGGTTCCGGGGGGCAGGCTGAACCTGTGGTTAATTCTTCTTCCTGATGGGAAAATAGAGTGACCTGTGCCTGTCCCAACACCAAGAGCTAGTCTCTCATTGGTTCCCCGTCTTCCCGCTCAACCTCAGGACAAATTGCAACCTGTACGGAACAGGAGGTTAAAGGTGCTGATGCTCCAAGTAGGGAGATTGCTAGTAAAGTGGCTGGAATGGCGAACCCGAGCACAAGGAGATGAGAAATGAGGTGCGTTTTAGAAACCTTTCCCCATCACACGGTGTACCATCTTCTGGGTTTCTCATGCATGTTTTCGATGTAGGAAGATGCCCTTGAACCTGGAGATTTGGGACCCATGCGATGGGTAGCACGCAGTATTACTTTAAAGGGTCTGCGTTTGCTCACCCAACCTCACCAAACCTCTCAGCCCCAAGAGTGTCCACCCTTATGTCTCATCCACCTGTGGGTCTAGGTATGGTCAATCCAGGTTGCATCACAGCCCCTGAACGAATTGTGTAAGAATTTCTCTCTCTTTCCCTGTCTTTGTTTCATGGGTTTTTAAAAGTAATTTATTTTTATAATGGGGTTTAGCTGCTTTTCACGGCTGTGTTTATGCCCCTTTACACCCACTTGACACACTAACAGAGAGATATCAATTCATAGGTTTTAAGATTATTACTAGTCAGATATATTCTTGTGCGGTGAATCGGGCGTGTTGAGTACAGTTCTCTGAGCAAGGAGTAGGTCTTGTCTATTACATATTGGGTTTATGGAACGGTATCTGAGCTAATTTGAAACTCTTGTTTTATGTATCACCCCACCTCACCTTTCCCGTTAAGCAGCCATAGTGTGTTTTCTGCATGTGTGACTCTGTTCTGTTTTGTAATTCATTTCAAGTGTAACGGTTTTTACATTCCCTCTATAAGTGACACCTTATGAGAAGTGTCCTTTTCTGTGTGACTTATTTCACTTAGAATCGTCGTACCTAAATCCACTCATCATGCTGCTACTAGCCTTATGACATTGATTTCATGGCTGAGTGATATTCCATTGTACATAAGGACCACCACTTCTCTATCCATTTATCGCTTTCTTGGGATATTTAAGGTGGAATGAAGTGGAGGTCCTTGTCAACAGAGCAGCCCTAAACTTTGGGGTGCCTGTGTCTTGCTGATTTTCAATTTTCCCACTTTATAACCCCATGCGTGGAAGTGCCCTATGCTCTCTAAGCTGTGTTTTTTAGATGTTTCAGGACACACCCTACCCTTTTCCAGAGTGGCTGTTGGCAATTTACATCCCGCCCATCAGTGTAGCAAGGCTCCCATTTCTCCAGGGCCTGTCCTGCATTTCTGGTTTTGACACTTTTTTCAGCATGGCCCTTTTGACCGATGGGAAGCGAGACTTCTTTGTAGCGCTGATTTGCCTTTCCAGGTTGCTTGGTTGGCCAAAAAGGGCGTATGCGTTTTTTCCTGAATATATTCAGGAAAAAACGCTTACGCCCTTTTTGGCCAAGGGCATCATTGTCAACGTTTTGCCACTTTTTATGTGCTTTTAAGGCGATTCAAATCTACCTCCTGAAATCTGTTTCCTGCAATTCTGCCTTGACTTCAAATCCTCTTCTTTGCCTTCTCTCAATATATTTGTGGACGAGAGTTATCATTTACAACGCTGCAGTTTTGTGAATTGCAGTGCCCTGAAGCTCCATTTTACAACTCGCTTTTTTGGGAGCTGGCCGCAAAAGCGCAGGATGGCTTCAGGCCCTGTTCTTGTTCCGGGTGGCAGGCTGAGCCTGTGGTTAATTCTTCTTCCTGATGGGAAAATAGAGTGACCTGTGCCTGTCCCAACACCAAGAGCTAGTCTCTCATTGGTTCCCCGTCTTCCCGTTCATCCTCAGGACAAATTGCAACCTGTACGGAGCAGGAGGTTAAAGGTGCTGATGCTCCAAGTAGGGAGATTGCTAGTAAAGTGGCTGGAATGGCGAACCCGAGCACAAGGAGATGAGAAATGAGGTGCGTTTTAGAAACCTTTCCCCATCACACGGTGTACCATCTTCTGGGTTTCTCATGCATGTTTTCGATGTAGGAAGATGCCCTTGAACCTGGAGATTTGGGACCCATGCGATGGGTAGCACGCAGTATTACTTTAAAGGGTCTGCGTTTGCTCACCCAACCTCACCAAACATCTCAGCCCCAAGACTGTCCACCCTTATGTCTCATCCACCTGTGGGTCTAGGTATGGTCAATCCAGGTTGCATCACAGCCCCTGAACGAATTGTGTAAGAATTTCTCTCTCTTTCCCTGTCTTTGTTTCATGGGTTTTTAAAAGTAATTTATTTTTATAATGGGGTTTAGCTGCTTTTCACGGCTGTGTTTATGCCGCTTTACACCCACTTGACAAACTAACAGAGAGATATCAATTCATAGGTTTTAAGATTATTACTAGTCAGATATATTCTTGTGCGGTGAATCGGGCGTGTTGAGTCCAGTTCTCTGAGCAAGGAGTAGGTCTTGTCTATTACATATTGGGTTTATGGAACGGTATCTGAGCTAATTTGAAACTCTTGTTTTATGTATCACCCCACCTCACCTTTCCCGTTAAGCAGCCATAGTGTGTTTTCTGCATGTGTGACTCTGTTCTGTTTTGTAATTCATTTCAAGTGTAACGGTTTTTACATTCCCTCTATAAGTGACACCTTATGAGAAGTGTCCTTTTCTGTGTGACTTATTTCACTTAGAATCGTCGTACCTAAATCCACTCATCATGCTGCTACTAGCCTTATGACATTGATTTCATGGCTGAGTGATATTCCATTGTACATAAGGACCACCACTTCTCTATCCATTTATCGCTTTCTTGGGATATTTAAGGTGGAATGAAGTGGAGGTCCTTGTCAACAGAGCAGCCCTAAACTTTGGGGTGCCTGTGTCTTGCTGATTATCAATTTTCCCACTTTATACCCCCATGCGTGGAAGTGCCCTATGCTCTCTAAGCTGTGTTTTTCAGATGTTTCAGGACACACCGTACCCTTCTCCAGAGTGGCTGTTGGCAATTTACATCCCGCCCATCAGTGTAGCAAGGCTCCCATTTCTCCAGGGCCTGTCCTGCATTTCTGGTTTTGACACTTTTTTCAGCATGGCCCTTTTGACCGATGGGAAGCAAGACTTCTTTGTAGCGCTGATTTGCCTTTCCAGGTTGCTTGGTTGGCCAAAAAGGGCGTAAGCGTTTTTTCCTGAATATATTCAGGAAAAAACGCATACGCCCTTTTTGGCCAAGGGCATCATTGTCAACGTTTTGCCGCTTTTCATGTGCTTTAAAGGCGATTCGAATCTACCTCCTGAAATCTGTTTCCTGCAATTCTGCCTTGATTTCAAATCCTCTTCTTTGCCTTCCCTCAATATATTTGTGGACGAGAGTTATCATTTATACCTCTGCAGGTTTGTGAATTGCAGTGCCCTGAAGCTTCATTTTACAACTCGCTTTTTTGGGAGCTGGCCTCAAAAGCGCAGGATGGCTTCAGGCCCTGTTCTGGTTCTGGGGGGCAGGCTGAACCTGTGGTTAATTCTTCTTCCTGATGGGAAAATAGAGTGACCTGTGCCTGTCCCAACACCAAGAGCTAGTCTCTCATTGGTTCCCCGTCTTCCCGCTCATCCTCAGGACAAATTGCAACCTGTACGGAACAGGAGGTTAAAGGTGCTGATGCTCCAAGTAGGGAGATTGCTAGTAAAGTGGCTGGAATGGCGAACCCGAGCACAAGGAGATGAGAAATGAGGTGCGTTTTAGAAACCTTTCCCCATCACACGGTGTACCATCTTCTGGGTTTCTCATGCATGTTGTCGATGTAGGAAGATGCCCTTGAACCTGGAGATTTGGGACCCATGCGATGGGTAGCACGCAGTATTACTTTAAAGGGTCTGCGTTTGCTCACCCAACCTCACCAAACCTCTCAGCCCCAAGAGTGTCCACCCTTATGTCTCATCCAGCTGTGGGTCTAGATATGGTCAATCCAGGTTGCATCACAGCCCCTGAACGAATTGTGTAAGAATTTCTCTCTCTTTCCCTGTCTTTGTTTCATGGGTTTTTAAAAGTAATTTATTTTTATAATGGGGTTTAGCTGCTTTTCACGGCTGTGTTTATGCCCCTTTACACCCACTTGACACACTAACAGAGAGATATCAATACATAGGTTTTAAGATTATTACTAGTCAGATATATTCTTGTGCGGTGAATCGGGCGTGTTGAGTCCAGTTCTCTGAGCAAGGAGTAGGTCTTTTCTATTACATATTGGGTTTATGGAACGGTATCTGAGCTAATTTGAAACTCTTGTTTTATGTATCACCCCACCTCACCTTTCCCGTTAAGCAGCCATAGTGTGTTTTCTGCATGTGTGACTCTGTTCTGTTTTGTAATTCATTTCAAGTGTAACGGTTTTTACATTCCCTCTATAAGTGACACCTTATGAGAAGTGTCCTTTTCTGTGTGACTTATTTCACTTAGAATCGTCGTACCTAAATCCACTCATCATGCTGCTACTAGCCTTATGACATTGATTTCATGGCTGAGTGATATTCCATTGTACATAAGGACCACAACTTTTTTATCCATTTTTCGCTTTCCTGGGATATTTAAGGTGGAATGAAGTGGAGGTCTTTGTCAACAGAGCAGCCCTAAACTTTGGGGTGCCTGTGTCTTGCTGATTTTCAATTTTCCCACTTTATACCCCCATGCGTGGAAGTGCCCTATGCTCTCTAAGCTGTGTTTTTTAGATGTTTCAGGACACACCCTACCCTTCTCCATAGTGGCTGTTGGCAATTTACATCCCGCCCATCAGTGTAGCAAGGCTCCCATTTCTCCAGGGCCTGTCCTGCATTTCTGGTTTTGACACTTTTTTCAGCATGGCCCTTTTGACCGATGGGAAGCGAGACTTCTTTGTAGCGCTGATTTGCCTTTCCAGGTTGCTTGGTTAGCCAAAAAGGGCGTAAGCGTTTTTTCCTGAATATATTCAGGAAAAAACGCTTACGCCCTTTTTGGCCAAGGGCATCATTGTCAACGTTTTTCCGCTTTTCATGTGCTTTAAAGGCGATTCGAATCTACCTCCTGAAATCTGTTTCCTGCAATTCTGCCTTGATTTCAATTCTTCTTCTTTGCCTTCCCTCAATATATTTGTGGACGAGAGTTATCATTTACAACGCTGCAGGTTTGTGAATTGCAGTGCCCTGAAGCCACATTTTACAATTCGCTTTTTTGGGAGCTGGCCGCAAAAGCGCAGGATGGCTTCAGGCCCTGTTCTGGTTCCGGGGGGCAGGCTGAGCCTGTGGTTAATTCTTCTCCCTGATGGGAAAATAGAGTGACCTGTGCCTGTCCCAACACCAAGAGCTAGTCTCTCATTGGTTCCCCGTCTTCCCGCTCATCCTCAGGACAAATTGCAACCTGTATGGAACAGGAGGTTAAAGGTGCTGATGCTCCAAGTAGGGAGATTGCTAGTAAAGTGGCTGGAATGGCGAACCCGAGCACAAGGAGATGAGAAATGAGGTGCGTTTTAGAAACCTTTCCCCATCACACGGTGTACCATCTTCTGGGTTTCTCATGCATGTTTTCGATGTAGGAAGATGCCCTTGAACCTGGAGATTTGGGACCCATGCGATGGGTAGCACGCAGTATTACTTTAAAGGGTCTGCGTTTGCTCACCCAACCTCACCAAACCTCTCAGCCCCAAGACTGTCCACCCTTATGTCTCATCCAGCTGTGGGTCTAGGTATGGTCAATCCAGGTTGCATCACAGCCCCTGAACGAATTGTGTAAGAATTTCTCTCTCTTTCCCTGTCTTTGTTTCATGGGTTTTTAAAAGTAATTTATTTTTATAATGGGGTTTAGCTGCTTTTCACGGCTGTGTTTATGCCGCTTTACACCCACTTGACACACTAACAGAGAGATATCAATTCATAGGTTTTAAGATTATTACTAGTCAGATATATTCTTGTGCGGTGAATCGGGCGTGTTGAGTCCAGTTCTCTGAGCAAGGAGTAGGTCTTGTCTATTACATATTGGGTTTATGGAACGGTATCTGAGCTAATTTGAAACTCTTGTTTTATGTATCACCCCACCTCACCTTTCCCGTTAAGCAGCCATAGTGTGTTTTCTGCATGTGTGACTCTGTTCTGTTTTGTAATTCATTTCAAGTGTAACGGTTTTTACATTCCCTCTATAAGTGACACCTTATGAGAAGTGTCCTTTTCTGTGTGACTTATTTCACTTAGAATCGTCGTACCTAAATCCACTCATCATGCTGCTACTAGCCTTATGACATTGATTTCATGGCTGAGTGATATTCCATTGTACATAAGGACCACCATTTCTTTATCCATTTTTCGCTTTCTTGGGATATTTAAGGTGGAATGAAGTGGAGGTCCTTGTCAACAGAGCAGCCCTAAACTTTAGGGTGCCTGTGTCTTGCTGATTATCAATTTTCCCACTTTATACCCCCATGCGTGGAAGTGCCCTATGCTCTCTAAGCTGTGTTTTTTAGATATTTCAGGACACACCGTACTCTTCTCCAGAGTGGCTGTTGGCAATTTACATCACGCCCATCAGTGTAGCAAGGCTCCCATTTCTCCATTGCCTGTCCTGCATTTCTGGTTTTGACACTTTTTTCAGCATGTTCCTTTTGACCGATGGGAAGCGAGACTTCTTTGTAGCGCTGATTTGCCTTTCCAGGTTGCTTGGTTGGCCAAAAAGGGCGTATGCGATTTTTCCTGAATATATTCAGGAAAAAACGCATACGCCCTTTTTGGCCAAGGGCATCATTGTCAACGTTTTGCCACTTTTCATGTGCTTTAAAGGCGATTCGAATCTACCTCCTGAAATCTGTTTCCTGCAATTCTGCCTTGCTTTCAAATCCTCTTCTTTGCCTTCCCTCAATATATTTGTGGACGAGAGTTATCATTTATACCTCTGCAGGTTTGTGAATTGCAGTGCCCTGAAGCTCCATTTTACAACTCGCTTTTTTGGGAGCTGGCCTCAAAAGCGCAGGATGGCTTTAGGCCCTGTTCTGGTTCTGGGGGGCAGGCTGAACCTGTGGTTAATTCTTCTTCCTGATGGGAAAATAGAGTGACCTGTGCCTGTCCCAACACCAAGAGCTAGTCTCTCATTGGTTCCCCGTCTTCCCGCTCATCCTCAGGACAAATTGCAAACTGTACGGAACAGGAGGTTAAAGGTGCTGATGCTCCAAGTAGGGAGATTGCTAGTAAAGTGGCTGGAATGGCGAACCCGAGCACAAGGAGATGAGAAATGAGGTGCGTTTTAGAAACCTTTCCCCATCACACGGTGTACCATCTTCTGGGTTTCTCATGCATGTTTTCGATGTAGGAAGATGCCCTTGAACCTGGAGATTTGGGACCCATGCGATGGGTAGCACGCAGTATTACTTTAAAGGGTCTGCGTTTGCTCACCCAACCTCACCAAACCTCTCAGCCCCAAGAGTGTCCACCCTTATGTCTCATCCACCTGTGGGTCTAGGTATGGTCAATCCAGGTTGCATCACAGCCCCTGAACGAATTGTGTAAGAATTTCTCTCTCTTTCCCTGTCTTTGTTTCATGGGTTTTTAAAAGTAATTTATTTTTATAATGGGGTTTAGCTGCTTTTCACAGCTGTGTTTATGCCGCTTTACACCCACTTGACACACTAACAGAGAGATATCAATACATAGGTTTTAAGATTATTACTAGTCAGATATATTCTTGTGCAGTGAATCGGGCGTGTTGAGTCCAGTTCTCCGAGCAAGGAGTAGGTCTTGTCTGTTACATATTGGGTTTATGGAATGGTATCTGAGCTAATTTGAAACTCTTGTTTTATGTATCACCCCACCTCACCTTTCCCGTTAAGCAGCCATAGTGTGTTTTCTGCATGTGTGACTCTGTTCTGTTTTGTAATTCATTTCAAGTGTAACGGTTTTTACATTCCCTCTATAAGTGACACCTTATGAGAAGTGTCCTTTTCTGTGTGACTTATTTCACTTAGAATCGTCGTACCTAAATCCACTCATCATGCTGCTACTAGCCTTATGACATTGATTTCATGGCTGAGTGATATTCCATTGTACATAAGGACCACCACTTCTCTATCCATTTATCGCTTTCTTGGGATATTTAAGGTGGAATGAAGTGGAGGTCCTTGTCAACAGAGCAGCCCTAAACTTTGGGGTGCCTGTGTCTTGCTGATTTTCAATTTTCCCACTTTATACCCCCATGCGTGGAAGTGCCCTATGCTCTCTAAGCTGTGTTTTTTAGATGTTTCAGGACACACCCTACCCTTTTCCAGAGTGGCTGTTGGCAATTTACATCCCGCCCATCAGTGTAGCAAGGCTCCCATTTCTCCAGGGCCTGTCCTGCATTTCTGGTTTTGACACTTTTTTCAGCATGGCCCTTTTGACCGATGGGAAGCGAGACTTCTTTGTAGCGCTGATTTGCCTTTCCAGGTTGCTTGGTTGGCCAAAAAGGGCGTATGCGTTTTTTCCTGAATATATTCAGGAAAAAACGCTTACGCCCTTTTTGGCCAAGGGCATCATTGTCAACGTTTTGCCGCTTTTTATGTGCTTTTAAGGCGATTCAAATCTACCTCCTGAAATCTGTTTCCTGCAATTCTGCCTTGATTTCAAATCCTCTTCTTTGCCTTCTCTCAATATATTTGTGGACGAGAGTTATCATTTACAACGCTGCAGTTTTGTGAATTGCAGTGCCCTGAAGCTCCATTTTACAAGTCGCTTTTTTGGGAGCTGGCCGCAAAAGCGCAGGATGGCTTCAGGCCCTGTTCTTGTTCCGGGTGGCAGGCTGAGCCTGTGGTTAATTCTTCTTCCTGATGGGAAAATAGAGTGACCTGTGCCTGTCCCAACACCAAGAGCTAGTCTCTCATTGGTTCCCCGTCTTCCCGTTCATCCTCAGGACAAATTGCAACCTGTACGGAGCAGGAGGTTAAAGGTGCTGATGCTCCAAGTAGGGAGATTGCTAGTAAAGTGGCTGGAATGGCGAACCCGAGCACAAGGAGATGAGAAATGAGGTGCGTTTTAGAAACCTTTCCCCATCACACGGTGTACCATCTTCTGGGTTTCTCATGCATGTTTTCGATGTAGGAAGATGCCCTTGAACCTGGAGATTTGGGACCCATGCGATGGGTAGCACGCAGTATTACTTTAAAGGGTCTGCGTTTGCTCACCCAACCTCACCAAACCTCTCAGCCCCAAGACTGTCCACCCTTATGTCTCATCCACCTGTGGGTCTAGGTATGGTCAATACAGGTTGCATCACAGCCCCTGAACGAATTGTGTAAGAATTTCTCTCTCTTTCCCTGTCTTTGTTTCATGGGTTTTTAAAAGTAATTTATTTTTATAATGGGGTTTAGCTGCTTTTCACGGCTGTGTTTACGCCGCTTTACACCCACTTGACACACTAACAGAGAGATATCAATTCATAGGTTTTAAGATTATTACTAGTCAGATATATTCTTGTGCGGTGAATCGGGCGTGTTGAGTCCAGTTCTCTGAGCAAGGAGTAGGTCTTGTCTGTTACATATTGGGTTTATGGAACGGTATCTGAGCTAATTTGAAACTCTTATTTTATGTATCACCCCACCTCACCTTTCCCGTTAAGCAGCCATAGTGTGTTTTCTGCATGTGTGACTCTGTTCTGTTTTGTAATTCAGTTCAAGTGTAACGGTTTTTACATTCCCTCTATATTGACACCTTATGAGAAGTGTCCTTTTCTGTGTGACTTATTTCACTTAGAATCGTCGTACCTAAATCCACTCATCATGCTGCTACTAGCATTATGACATTGATTTCATGGCTGAGTGATATTCCATTGTTCATAAGGACCACCATTTCTTTATCCATTTTTCGCTTTCTTGGGATATTTAAGGTGGAATGAAGTGGAGGTCCTTGTCAACAGAGCAGCCCTAAACTTTAGGGTGCCTGTGTCTTGCTGATTATCAATTTTCCCACTTTATACCCCCATGCGTGGAAGTGCCCTATGCTCTCTAAGCTGTGTTTTTTAGATATTTCAGGACACACCGTACCCTTCTCCAGAGTGGCTGTTGGCAATTTACATCACGCCCATCAGTGTAGCAAGGCTCCCATTTCTCCATTGCCTGTCCTGCATTTCTGGTTTTGACACTTTTTTCAGCATGTTCCTTTTGACCGATGGGAAGCGAGACTTCTTTGTAGCGCTGATTTGCCTTTCCAGGTTGCTTGGTTGGCCAAAAAGGGCGTATGCGATTTTTCCTGAATATATTCAGGAAAAAACGCATACGCCCTTTTTGGCCAAGGGCATCATTGTCAACGTTTTGCCACTTTTCATGTGCTTTAAAGGCGATTCGAATCTACCTCCTGAAATCTGTTTCCTGCAATTCTGCCTTGCTTTCAAATCCTCTTCTTTGCCTTCCCTCAATATATTTGTGGACGAGAGTTATCATTTATACCTCTGCAGGTTTGTGAATTGCAGTGCCCTGAAGCTCCATTTTACAACTCGCTTTTTTGGGAGCTGGCCTCAAAAGCGCAGGATGGCTTTAGGCCCTGTTCTGGTTCTGGGGGGCAGGCTGAACCTGTGGTTAATTCTTCTTCCTGATGGGAAAATAGAGTGACCTGTGCCTGTCCCAACACCAAGAGCTAGTCTCTCATTGGTTCCCCGTCTTCCCGCTCATCCTCAGGACAAATTGCAACCTGTACGGAACAGGAGGTTAAAGGTGCTGATGCTCCAAGTAGGGAGATTGCTAGTAAAGTGGCTGGAATGGCGAACCCGAGCACAAGGAGATGAGAAATGAGGTGCGTTTTAGAAACCTTTCCCCATCACACGGTGTACCATCTTCTGGTTTTCTCATGCATGTTTTCGATGTAGGAAGATGCCCTTGAACCTGGAGATTTGGGACCCATGCGATGGGTAGCACGCAGTATTACTTTAAAGGGTCTGTGTTTGCTCACCCAACCTCACCAAACATCTCAGCCCCAAGACTGTCCACCCTTATGTCTCATCCACCTGTGGGTCTAGGTATGGTCAATCCAGGTTGCATCACAGCCCCTGAACGAATTGTGTAAGAATTTCTCTCTCTTTCCCTGTCTTTGTTTCATGGGTTTTTAAAAGTAATTTATTTTTATAATGGGGTTTAGCTGCTTTTCACGGCTGTGTTTATGCCGCTTTACACCCACTTGACACACTAACAGAGAGATATCAATTCATAGGTTTTAAGATTATTACTAGTCAGATATATTCTTGTGCGGTGAATCGGGCGTGTTGAGTCCAGTTCTCTGAGCAAGGAGTAGGTCTTGTCTATTACATATTGGGTTTATGGAACGGTATCTGAGCTAATTTGAAACTCTTGTTTTATGTATCACCCCACCTCACCTTTCCCGTTAAGCAGCCATAGTGTGTTTTCTGCATGTGTGACTCTGTTCTGTTTTGTAATTCATTTCAAGTGTAACGGTTTTTACATTCCCTCTATAAGTGACACCTTATGAGAAGTGTCCTTTTCTGTGTGACTTATTTCACTTAGAATCGTCGTACCTAAATCCACTCATCATGCTGCTACTAGCCTTATGACATTGATTTCATGGCTGAGTGATATTCCATTGTACATAAGGACCACCACTTCTCTATCCATTTATCGCTTTCTTGGGATATTTAAGGTGGAATGAAGTGGAGGTCCTTGTCAACAGAGCAGCCCTAAACTTTGGGGTGCCTGTGTCTTGCTGATTTTCAATTTTCCCACTTTATACCCCCATGCGTGGAAGTGCCCTATGCTCTCTAAGCTGTGTTTTTTAGATGTTTCAGGACACATCCTACCCTTCTCCAGAGTGGCTGTTTTCAATTTACATCCCGCCCATCAGTGTAGCAAGGCTCCTATTTCTCCAGGGCCTGTCCTGCATTTCTGGTTTTGACACTTTTTTCAGCATGGCCCTTTTGACCGATGGGAAGCGAGACTTCTTTGTAGCGCTGATTTGCCTTTCCAGGTTGCTTGGTTAGCCAAAAAGGGCGTAAGCGTTTTTTCCTGAATATATTCAGGAAAAAACGCTTACGCCCTTTTTGGCCAAGGGCATCATTGTCAACGTTTTGCCGCTTTTCATGTGGTTTAAAGGCGAGTCGAATCTACGTCCTGAAATCTGTTTCCTGCAATTCTGCCTTGATTTCAATTCTTCTTCTTTGCCTTCCCTCAATATATTTGTGGACGAGAGTTATCATTTACAACGCTGCAGGTTTGTGAATTGCAGTGCACTGAAGCTCCATTTTACAACTCGCTTTTTTGGGAGCTGGCCGCAAAAGCGCAGGATGGCTTCAGGCCCTGTTCTGGTTCCGGGGGGCAGGCTGAGCCTGTGGTTAATTCTTCTTCCTGATGAGAAAATAGAGTGACCTGTGCCTGTCCCAACACCAAGAGCTAGTCTCTCATTGGTTCCCCGTCTTCCCGCTCATCCTCAGGACAAATTGCAACCTGTACGGAACAGGAGGTTAAAGGTGCTGATGCTCCAAGTAGGGAGATTGCTAGTAAAGTGGCTGGAATGGCGAACCCGAGCACACGGAGATGAGAAATGAGGTGCATTTTAGAAACCTTTCCCCATCACACGGTGTACCATCTTCTGGGTTTCTCATGCATGTTTTCGATGTAGGAAGATGCCCTTGAACCTGGAGATTTGGGACCCATGCGATGGGTAGCACGCAGTATTACTTTAAAGGGTCTGCGTTTGCTCACCCAACCTCACCAAACCTCTCAGCCCCAAGAGTGTCCACCCTTATGTCTCATCCAGCTGTGGGTCTAGATATGGTCAATCCAGGTTGCATCACAGCCCCTGAACGAATTGTGTAAGAATTTCTCTCTCTTTCCCTGTCTTTGTTTCATGGGTTTTTAAAAGTAATTTATTTTTATAATGGGGTTTACCTGCTTTTCACGGCTGTGTTTATGCCGCTT
Source organism: Balaenoptera physalus (assembly GCF_965194825.1). Lineage (NCBI taxonomy): Eukaryota > Metazoa > Chordata > Mammalia > Artiodactyla > Balaenopteridae > Balaenoptera > Balaenoptera physalus. The sequence goes on along the minus strand of NW_028125587.1, from coordinate 167,434 downwards.
TACACCCACTTGACACACTAACAGAGAGATATCAATACATAGGTTTTAAGATTATTACTAGTCAGATATATTCTTGTGCGGTGAATCGGGCGTGTTGAGTCCAGTTCTCTGAGCAAGGAGTAGGTCTTGTCTATTACATATTGGGTTTATGGAACGGTATCTGAGCTAATTTGAAACTCTTGTTTTATGTATCACCCCACCTCACCTTTCCCGTTAAGCAGCCATAGTGTGTTTTCTGCATGTGTGACTCTGTTCTGTTTTGTAATTCATTTCAAGTGTAACGGTTTTTACATTCCCTCTATAAGTGACACCTTATGAGAAGTGTCCTTTTCTGTGTGACTTATTTCACTTAGAATCGTCGTACCTAAATCCACTCATCATGCTGCTACTAGCCTTATGACATTGATTTCATGGCTGAGTGATATTCCATTGTACATAAGGACCACAACTTTTTTATCCATTTTTCGCTTTCCTGGGATATTTAAGGTGGAATGAAGTGGAGGTCTTTGTCAACAGAGCAGCCCTAAACTTTGGGGTGCCTGTGTCTTGCTGATTTTCAATTTTCCCACTTTATACCCCCATGCGTGGAAGTGCCCTATGCTCTCTAAGCTGTGTTTTTTAGATATTTCAGGACACACCGTACCCTTCTCCAGAGTGGCTGTTGGCAATTTACATCACGCCCATCAGTGTAGCAAGGCTCCCGTTTCTCCATTGCCTGTCCTGCATTTCTGGTTTTGACACTTTTTTCAGCATGTTCCTTTTGACCGATGGGAAGCGAGACTTCTTTGTAGCGCTGATTTGCCTTTCCAGGTTGCTTGGTTGGCCAAAAAGGGCGTATGCGATTTTTCCTGAATATATTCAGGAAAAAACGCATACGCCCTTTTTGGCCAAGGGCATCATTGTCAACGTTTTGCCACTTTTCATGTGCTTTAAAGGCGATTCGAATCTACCTCCTGAAATCTGTTTCCTGCAATTCTGCCTTGCTTTCAAATCCTCTTCTTTGCCTTCCCTCAATATATTTGTGGACGAGAGTTATCATTTATACCTCTGCAGGTTTGTGAATTGCAGTGCCCTGAAGCTCCATTTTACAACTCGCTTTTTTGGGAGCTGGCCTCAAAAGCGCAGGATGGCTTTAGGCCCTGTTCTGGTTCTGGGGGGCAGGCTGAACCTGTGGTTAATTCTTCTTCCTGATGGGAAAATAGAGTGACCTGTGCCTGTCCCAACACCAAGAGCTAGTCTCTCATTGGTTCCCCGTCTTCCCGCTCATCCTCAGGACAAATTGCAACCTGTACGGAACAGGAGGTTAAAGGTGCTGATGCTCCAAGTAGGGAGATTGCTAGTAAAGTGGCTGGAATGGCGAACCCGAGCACAAGGAGATGAGAAATGAGGTGCGTTTTAGAAACCTTTCCCCATCACACGGTGTACCATCTTCTGGTTTTCTCATGCATGTTTTCGATGTAGGAAGATGCCCTTGAACCTGGAGATTTGGGACCCATGCGATGGGTAGCACGCAGTATTACTTTAAAGGGTCTGTGTTTGCTCACCCAACCTCACCAAACATCTCAGCCCCAAGACTGTCCACCCTTATGTCTCATCCACCTGTGGGTCTAGGTATGGTCAATCCAGGTTGCATCACAGCCCCTGAACGAATTGTGTAAGAATTTCTCTCTCTTTCCCTGTCTTTGTTTCATGGGTTTTTAAAAGTAATTTATTTTTATAATGGGGTTTAGCTGCTTTTCACGGCTGTGTTTATGCCGCTTTACACCCACTTGACACACTAACAGAGAGATATCAATTCATAGGTTTTAAGATTATTACTAGTCAGATATATTCTTGTGCGGTGAATCGGGCGTGTTGAGTCCAGTTCTCTGAGCAAGGAGTAGGTCTTGTCTATTACATATTGGGTTTATGGAACGGTATCTGAGCTAATTTGAAACTCTTGTTTTATGTATCACCCCACCTCACCTTTCCCGTTAAGCAGCCATAGTGTGTTTTCTGCATGTGTGACTCTGTTCTGTTTTGTAATTCATTTCAAGTGTAACGGTTTTTACATTCCCTCTATAAGTGACACCTTATGAGAAGTGTCCTTTTCTGTGTGACTTATTTCACTTAGAATCGTCGTACCTAAATCCACTCATCATGCTGCTACTAGCCTTATGACATTGATTTCATGGCTGAGTGATATTCCATTGTACATAAGGACCACCACTTCTCTATCCATTTATCGCTTTCTTGGGATATTTAAGGTGGAATGAAGTGGAGGTCCTTGTCAACAGAGCAGCCCTAAACTTTGGGGTGCCTGTGTCTTGCTGATTTTCAATTTTCCCACTTTATACCCCCATGCGTGGAAGTGCCCTATGCTCTCTAAGCTGTGTTTTTTAGATGTTTCAGGACACATCCTACCCTTCTCCAGAGTGGCTGTTTTCAATTTACATCCCGCCCATCAGTGTAGCAAGGCTCCTATTTCTCCAGGGCCTGTCCTGCATTTCTGGTTTTGACACTTTTTTCAGCATGGCCCTTTTGACCGATGGGAAGCGAGACTTCTTTGTAGCGCTGATTTGCCTTTCCAGGTTGCTTGGTTAGCCAAAAAGGGCGTAAGCGTTTTTTCCTGAATATATTCAGGAAAAAACGCTTACGCCCTTTTTGGCCAAGGGCATCATTGTCAACGTTTTGCCGCTTTTCATGTGGTTTAAAGGCGAGTCGAATCTACGTCCTGAAATCTGTTTCCTGCAATTCTGCCTTGATTTCAATTCTTCTTCTTTGCCTTCCCTCAATATATTTGTGGACGAGAGTTATCATTTACAACGCTGCAGGTTTGTGAATTGCAGTGCACTGATGCTCCATTTTACAACTCGCTTTTTTGGGAGCTGGCCGCAAAAGCGCAGGATGGCTTCAGGCCCTGTTCTGGTTCCGGGGGGCAGGCTGAGCCTGTGGTTAATTCTTCTTCCTGATGAGAAAATAGAGTGACCTGTGCCTGTCCCAACACCAAGAGCTAGTCTCTCATTGGTTCCCCGTCTTCCCGCTCATCCTCAGGACAAATTGCAACCTGTACGGAACAGGAGGTTAAAGGTGCTGATGCTCCAAGTAGGGAGATTGCTAGTAAAGTGGCTGGAATGGCGAACCCGAGCACACGGAGATGAGAAATGAGGTGCATTTTAGAAACCTTTCCCCATCACACGGTGTACCATCTTCTGGGTTTCTCATGCATGTTTTCGATGTAGGAAGATGCCCTTGAACCTGGAGATTTGGGACCCATGCGATGGGTAGCACGCAGTATTACTTTAAAGGGTCTGCGTTTGCTCACCCAACCTCACCAAATCTCTCAGCCCCAAGAGTGTCCACCCTTATGTCTCATCCACCTGTGGGTCTAGGTATGGTCAATCCAGGTTGCATCACAGCCCCTGAACGAATTGTGTAAGAATTTCTCTCTCTTTCCCTGTCTTTGTTTCATGGGTTTTTAAAAGTAATTTATTTTTATAATGGGGTTTAGCTGCTTTTCACAGCTGTGTTTATGCCGCTTTACACCCACTTGACACCCTAACAGAGAGATATCAATACATAGGTTTTAAGATTATTACTAGTCAGATATAATCTTGTGCGGTGAATCGGGCGTGTTGAGTCCAGTTCTCTGAGCAAGGAGTAGGTCTTGTCTGTTACATATTGGGTTTATGGAACGGTATCTGAGCTAATTTGAAACTCTTGTTTTATGTATCACCCCACCTCACCTTTCCCGTTAAGCAGCCATAGTGTGTTTTCTGCATGTGTGACTCTGTTCTGTTTTGTAATTCAGTTCAAGTGTAACGGTTTTTACATTCCCTCTATAATGACACCTTATGAGAAGTGTCCTTTTCTGTGTGACTTATTTCACTTAGAATCGTCGTACCTAAATCCACTCATCATGCTGCTACTAGCCTTATGACATTGATTTCATGGCTGAGTGATATTCCATTGTACATAAGGACCACCACTTCTTTATCCATTTTTCGCTTTCTTGGGATATTTAAGGTGGAATGAAGTGGAGGTCCTTGTCAACAGAGCAGCCCTAAACTTTGGGGTGCCTGTGTCTTGCTGATTTTCAATTTTCCCACTTTATACCCCCATGCGTGGAAGTGCCCTATGCTCTCTAAGCTGTGTTTTTTAGATGTTTCAGGACACACCGTACCCTTCTCCAGAGTGGCTGTTGGCAATTTACATCCCGCCCATCAGTGTAGCAAGGCTCCCATTTCTCCATGGCCTGTCCTGCATTTCTGGTTTTGACACTTTTTTCAGCATGGCCCTTTTGACCGATGGGAAGCGAGACTTCTTTGTAGCGCTGATTTGCCTTTCCAGGTTGCTTGGTTGGCCAAAAAGGGTAAAAGCGTTTTTTCCTGAATATATTCAGGAAAAAACGCATACGCCCTTTTTGGCCAAGGGCATCATAGTCAACGTTTTGCCGCTTTTCATGTGCCTTAAAGGCGATTCGAATCTACATCCTGAAATCTGTTTCCTGCAATTCTGCCTTGATATCAAATCCTCTTCTTTGCCTTCCTTCAGTATATTTGTGGACGAGAGTTATCATTTACAACGCTGCAGGTTTGTGAATTGCAGTGCCCTGAAGCTCCATTTTACAACTCGCTTTTTTGGGAGCTGGCCGCAAAAGCGCAGGATGGCTTCAGGCCCTGTTCTGGTTCCGGGGGGCAGGCTGAGCCTGTGGTTAATTCTTCTTCCTGATGGGAAAATAGAGTGACCTGTGCCTGTCCCAACACCAAGAGCTAGTCTCTCATTGTTTCCCCGTCTTCCCGTTCATCCTCAGGACAAATTGCAACCTGTACGGAACAGGAGGTTAAAGGTGCTGATGCTCCAAGTAGGGAGATTGCTAGTAAAGTGGCTGGAATGGCCAACCCGAACACAAGGAGATGAGAAATGAGGTGCGTTTTAGAAACCTTTCCCCATCACACGGTGTACCATCTTCTGGGTTTCTCATGCATGTTTTCGATGTAGGGTAGGGGCTAGGGTTATGGTACGCGTTAGGGTTAAGGTAGTGATTAAACCTATCCCACTCTCTAGATACCACTTAGCACGTAAAGGAATATTATTTGGGGGTCCAGCCATGGAGAAGAGTTTAGACACTAAGATAATATAAGGAACACACACATTATAAAGAAATCACATTAGGATTCTCTTTTTAAGCTGTTCCTTAAAACACTAGTGCTTAGGAAATCTATTGGAGGCAGAAGCAGTCAAGGGTAGCCTAGGGTTAGGGTTAGGCTTAGGGGTAGGCTTAGGGTATGGCTTAGGGTACGGTTTCGGGGAGGGCTTCGGGTACGGCGTAGGGTATGGGTTAGGGTTAGGGTTAGGGTTAGTGTTAGGGTTAGGGCTCGGTTTAGGGTAAGGGTTAGGATTAGGGTACGTGTTAGGGTTAGGGTAGCGGTTAGGGTTATGGTACGCGTTAGGGTTAGGGTAGTGATTAAACCTATCCCACTCTCTAGATACCCCTTAGCACATAAAGGAATATTATTTGGGGGTCCAGCCATGGAGAAGAGTTTAGACACTAGGATTAGATAAGGAACACACCCATTATAAAGAAATCACATTAGGATTCCTTTTTTAAGCTGTTCGTTAAAACACTAGTGCTTAGGAAATCTATTGGAGGCAGAAGCAGTCAAGGGTAGCCTAGGGTTAGGGTTAGGCTTAGGTTTAGGCTTAGGGTACGGCTTAGGGTACGGGTTCGGGGAGGGCTTCGGGTACGGCGTAGGGTATGGGTTAGGGTTAGGGTTAGGATTAGTGTTAGGGTTAGGGCTCGGTTTAGGGTACGGGTTAGGATTAGGGTACGTGTTAGGGTTAGGGTAGCGGTTAGCGTTAGGGTACGCGTTAGGGTTAGGGTAGTTATTAAACCTATCCCACTCTCTAGTTTCCCCTTAGCCCGTAAAGGAATATTATTTGGGGGTCCAGCCACGGAGAAGAGTTTAGACACTAGGATAAGATAAGGAACACACCCATTATAAAGAAATCACATTAGGATTCTCTTTTTAAGCTGTTCCTTAAAACACTAGTGCTTAGGAAATCTATTGGAGGCAGAAGCAGTCAAGGGTAGCCTAGGGTTAAGGTTAGGTTTAGGGTTAGGCTTAGGGTACGGGTTCGGGGAGGGCTTCGGGTACGGCGTAGGGTATGGGTTAGGGTTAGGGTTAGGGTTAGTGTTAGGGTTAGGGCTCGGTTTAGGGTACGGGTTAGTATTAGGGTACGTGTTATGGTTAGGGTAGGGGTTAGGGTTAGGATACGCGTTAGGGTTAGGGTAGTGATTAAACCTATCCCACTCTCTAGATACCCCTTAGCACGTAAAGAATATTATTTGGGGGTCCAGCCATGGAGTAGAGTTTAGACACTAGGATAAGATAAGGAACACACCCAATATAAAGAAATGACATTAGGATTCTCTTTTTAAGCTGTTCCTTAAAACACTAGGGCTTAGGAAATCTGTTGGAGGCAGAAGCAGTCAAGGGTAGCCTAGGGTTAGGGTTAGGCTTAGGGTTAGGCTTAGGGTACGGCTTAGGGTACGGGTTCGGGGAGGGCTTCGGGTACGGCGTAGGGTATGGGTTAGGGTTAGGGTTAAGGTTAGTGCTAGGGTTAGGGCTCGGTTTAGGGTACGGGTTAGGATTAGGGTACCTGTTAGGGTTAGGGTAGGGGTTAGGGTTAGGGTACGTGTTAGGGTTAGGGTAGTTATTAAACATATCCCACTCTCTAGATACCCCTTAGCACGTAAAGGAATATTATTTGGGGGTCCAGCCATGGAGAAGAGTTTAGACACTAGGATCAGATAAGGAACACACCCATTATAAAGAAATCACATTAGGATTCTCTTTTTAAGCTGTTCCTTAAAACTCTAGTGCTTAGGAAATATATTGGAGGCAGAAGCAGTCAAGGGTAGCCTAGGGTTAGGGTTAGGCTTAGGGTTAGGCTTAGGGTATGGCTTAGGGTACGGGTTCGGGGAGGGTTTCTAGTACGGCGTAGGGTATGGGTTAGGGTTAGGGTTAGGGTTAGTGTTAGGGTTAGGGCTCGGTTTAGGGTACGGGTTAGGATTAGGGTACGTGTTAGGGTTATTGTAGGGGTTAGGGTTAGGGTACGCGTTAGGTTTAGGGTAGTTATTAAACCTATCCCACTCTCTAGATACCCCTTAGCACGTAAAGGAATATTATTTGGGGGTCCAGCCATGGAGAAGAGTTTAGACACTAAGATAATATAAGGAACACACACATTATAAAGAAATCACATTAGGATTCTCTTTTTAAGCTGTTCCTTAAAACACTAGTGCTTAGGAAATCTATTGGAGGCAGAAGCAGTCAATGGTAGCCTAGGGTTAGGGTTAGGCTTAGGGTTAGGCTTAGGGTACGGCTTAGGGTACGGGTTCGGGGAGGGCTTCGGGTACGGCGTAGGGTATGGGTTAGGGTTAGGGTTAGGGTTAGTGTTAGTGTTAGGGGTCGGTTTAGGGTACGGGTTAGGATTAGGGTACGTGTTAGGGTTAGGGTAGGGGTTAGGGTTAGAGTACGCGTTAGGGTTAGGGTAGTTATTAAACCTATCCCACTCTCTAGATACCCCTTAGCACGTAAAGGAATATTATTAGGGGGTCCAGCCATGGAGAAGAATTTAGACACTAAGATAATATAAGAAACACACACATTATAAAGAAATCACATTAGGATTCTCTTTTTAAGCTGTTCCTTAAAACACTAGTGCTTAGGAAATCTATTGGAGGCAGAAGCAGTCAAGGGTAGCCTAGGGTTATGGTTAGGCTTAGGGTACGGCTTAGGGTACGGGTTCGGGGAGGGCTTCGGGTACGGCGTAGGGTATGGGTTAGGGTTAGGGTTAGGGTTAGTGTTAGGGTTAGGGCTCGGTTTAGGTTACGGGTTAGGATTAGGGTACGTGTTATGGTTAGGGTAGGGGTTAGCGTTAGGGTACGCGTTAGGGTTAGGGTAGTGATTAAACCTATCCCACTCTCTAGTTACCCCTTAGCACGTAAAGGAATATTATTTGGGGGTCCAGCCATGGAGAAGTGTTTAGACACTAGGATAAGATAAGGAACACACCCATTATAAAGAAATCACATTAGGATTCTCTTTTTAAGCTGTTCCTTAAAACACTAGTGCTTAGGAAATCTATTGGAGGCAGAAGCAGTCAAGGGTAGCCTAGGGTTAGGGTTAGGCTTAGGGTTAGGCTTAGGGTACGGCTTAGGGTACGCGTTCGGGGAGGGCTTCGGGTACGGCGTAGGGTATGGGTTAGGGTTAGGGTTAGGGTTAGTGTTAGGGTTAGGGCTCGGTTTAGGGTACGGGTTAGGATTCGGGTACGTGTTAGGTTTAGGGTAGCGGTTAGCGTTAGGGTACGCGTTAGGGTTAGGGTAGTTATTAAACCTATCCCACTCTCTAGTTACCCCTTAGCACGTAAAGGAATATTATTTGGGGTTCCAGCCATGGAGAAGTGTTTAGACACTAGGATAAGATAAGGAACACACCCTTTATAAAGAAATCACATTAGGATTCCCTTTTTAAGCTGTTCCTTAAAACACTAGTGCTTAGGAAATCTGTTGGAGGCAGAAGCAGTCAAGGGTAGCCTAGGGTTAGGTTTAGGCTTAGGGTTAGGCTTAGGGTACGGCTTAGGGTACGGGTTCGGGGAGGGTTTCTGGTACGGCGTAGGGTATGGGTTAGGGTTAGGGTTAGGGTTAGTGTTAGGGTTAGGGCTCGGTTTAGGGTACGGGTTAGGATTAGGGTACGTGTTAGGGTTATGGTAGGGGTTAGGGTTAGGGTACGCGTTAGGGTTACGGTAGTTATTAAACCTATCCCACTCTCTAGATACCCCTTAGCACGTAAAGGAATATTATTTGGGGGTCCAGCCATGGAGAAGAGTTTAGACACTAAGATAATATAAGGAACACACACATTATAAAGAAATCACATTAGGATTCTCTTTTTAAGCTGTTCCTTAAAACACTAGTGCTTAGGAAATCTATTGGAGGCAGAAGCAGTCAAGGGTAGCCTAGGGTTAGGGTTAGGCTTAGGGTTAGGCGTAAGGTACGGCTTAGGGTACGGGTTCGGGGAGGGCTTCGGGTACGGCGTAGGGTATGGGTTAGGGTTAGGGTTAGGGTTAGTGTTAGGGTTAGGGCTCGGTTTAGGTTACGGGTTAGGATTAGGGTACGTGTTAGGGTTAGGGTAGGGGTTAGCGTTAGGGTACGCGTTAGGGTTAGGGTAGTTATTAAACCTATCCCACTCTCTAGTTACCCCTTAGCACGTAAAGGAATATTATTTGGGGTTCCAGCCATGGAGAAGTGTTTAGACACTAGGATAAGATAAGGAACACACCCATTATAAAGAAATCACATTAGGATTCCCTTTTTAAGCTGTTCCTTAAAACACTAGTGCTTAGGAAATCTATTGGAGGCAGAAGCAGTCAAGGGTAGCCTAGGGTTAGGGTTAGGCTTAGGGTTAGGCTTAGGGTACGGCTTAGGGTACGGGTTCGGGGAGGGCTTCGGGTACGGCGTAGGGTATGGGTTAGGGTTAGGGTTAGGGTTAGTGTTAGGGTTAGGGCTCGGTTTAGGGTACGGTTTAGGATTAGGGTACGTGTTAGGGTTAGGTTAGGGGTTAGGGTTAGGGTACGCGTTAGGGTTAGGGTAGTTATTAAACCTATCCCACTCTCTAGATACCCCTTAGCACGTAAAGTAATATTATTTGGGGGTCCAGCCATGGAGAAGAGTTTAGACACTAAGATAATATAAGGAACACACACATTATAAAGAAATCACATTAGGATTCTCTTTTTAAGCTGTTCCTCAAAACACTAGTGCTTAGGAAATCTATTAGAGGCAGAAGCAGTCAAGGGTAGCCTAGGGTTAGGGTTAGGCTTAGGGTTAGGCTTAGGGTACGGCTTAGGGTACGGATTCGGGGAGGGCTTCGGGTACGGCGTAGGGTATGGGTTAGGGTTAGGGTTAGGGTTAGTGTTAGGGTTAGGGCTCGGTTTAGGGTACGGGTTAGGATTAGGGTACGTGTTAGGGTTAGGGTAGGGGTTAGCGTTAGGGTACGCGTTAGGGTTAGGGTAGTTATTAATCCTATCCCACTCTCTAGTTACCCCTTAGCACGTAAAGGAATATTATTTGGGGGTCCAGCCATGGAGAAGACTTTAGACACTAGGATAAGATAAGGAACACACCCATTATAAAGAAATCATATTAGGATTCTCTTTTTAAGCTGTTCCTTAAAACACTAGTGCTTAGGAAATCTATTGGAGGCAGAAGCCGTCAAGGGTAGCCTAGGGTTAGGGTTAGGCTTATGGTACGGCTTAGGGTACGGCTTAGGGTACGGGTTCGGGGAGGGCTTCGGGTACGGCGTACGGTATGGGTTAGGGTTAGGTTTAGGGTTAGTGTTAGGGTTAGGGCTCGGTTTAGGGTACGGGTTAGGATTAGGGTACGTGTTAGGGTTAGGGTAGGGGTTAGGGTTAGAGTACGCGTTAGGGTTAGGGTAGTTATTAAACCTATCCCACTCTCTAGATACCCCTTAGCACGTAAAGGAATATTATTAGGGGGTCCAGTCATGGAGAAGAATTTAGACACTAAGATAATATAAGAAACACACCCATTATAAAGATATCACATTAGGATTCTCTTTTTAAGCTGTTCCTTAAAACACTAGTGCTTAGGAAATCTATTGGAGGCAGAAGCAGTCAAGGGTAGCCTAGGGTTTGGGTTAGGCTTATGGTTAGGCTTAGGGTACGGCTTAGGGTACGTGTTCGGGGAGGGCTTCGGGTACGGCGTAGGGTATAGGTTAGGGTTAGGCTTAGTGTTAGGGTTAGGGCTCGGTTTAGGGTACGGTTTAGGATTAGGGTACATGTTAGGTTTAGGGTAGGGGTTAGGGTTAGGGTACGCGTTACGGTTAGGGTAGTTATTAAACCTATCCCACTCTCTAGATACCCCTTAGCACGTAAAGGAATATTATTTGGGGGTCCAGCCATGGAGAAGAGTTTAGACACTAAGATAATATAAGGAACACACACATTATAAAGAAATAACATTAGGATTCTCTTTTTAAGCTGTTCCTTAAAACACTAGTGCTTAGGAAATCTATTGGAGGCAGAAGCAGTCAAGGGTAGCCTAGGGTTAGGGTTAGGCTTAGGGTTAGGCTTAAGGTACGGCTTAGGGTACGGGTTAGAGGAGGGCTTCGGGTACGGCGTAGGGTATGGGTTAGGGTTAGGGTTAGGGTTAGTGTTAGGGTTAGGGCTCGGTTTAGGGTACGGGTTAGGATTAGGGTACGTGTTAGGGTTAGGGTATCGGTTAGCGTTAGGGTATGCATTAGGGTTAGGGTAGTTATTAAAGCTATCCCACTCTCTAGTTACCCCTTAGCACGTAAAGGAATATTATTTGGGGGTCCAGCCATGGAGAAGAGTTTAGACACTAGGATCAGATAAGGAACACACCCATTATAAAGAAATCACATTAGGATTCTCTTTTTAAGCTGTTCCTTAAAACTCTAGTGCTTAGGAAATCTATTGGAGGCAGAAGCAGTCAAGGGTAGCCTAGGGTTAGGGTTAGGCTTAGGGTTAGGCTTAGGGTACGGCTTAGGGTACGGGTTCGGGGAGGGTTTCTGGTACGCCGTAGGGTATGGGTTAGGGTTAGGGTTAGGGTTAGTGTTAGTGTTAGGGCTCGGTTTAGGGTACGGGTTAGGATTAGGGTACGTGTTAGGGTTAGGGTAGGGGTTATGGTTAGTGTACGCGTTAGGGTTAGGGTAGTTATTAAACATATCCCACTCTCTAGTTACCCCTTAGCACGTAAAGGAATATTATTTGGGGGTCCAGCCATGGAGAAGTGTTTAGACACTAGGATAAGATAAGGAACACACCCATTATAAAGAAATCACATTAGGATTCTCTTTTTAAGCTGTTCCTTAAAACACTAGTGCTTAGGAAATCTATTGGAGGCAGAAGCAGTCAAGGGTAGCCTAGGGTTAGGGTTAGGCTTAGGGTTAGGCTTAGGGTACGGCTTAGGGTACGGGTTCGGGGAGGGCTTCGGGTACGGCGTAGGGTATGGGTTAGGGTTAGGGTTAGGGTTAGTGTTAGGGTTAGGGCTCGGTTTAGGGTACGGGTTAGGATTAGGGTACGTGTTAGGGTTAGGGTAGGGGTTAGGGTTAGGGTACGCGTTAGGGTTAGGGTAGTTATTAAACCTATCCCACTCTCTAGATACCCCTTAGCATGTAAAGGAATATTATTTGGGGGTCCAGCCATGGAGAAGAGTTTAGACACTAAGATAATATAAGGAACACACACATTATAAAGAAATCACATTAGGATTCTCTTTTTAAGCTGTTCCTTAAAACACTAGTGCTTAGGAAATCTATTGGAGGCAGAAGCAGTCAAGGGTAGCCTAGGGTTAGGGTTAGGCTTAGGGTTAGGCTTAGGGTACGGCTTAGGGTACGGGTTCGGGGAGGGCTTCGGGTACGGCGTAGGGTATGGGTTAGGGTTAGGGTTAGGGTTAGTGTTAGGGTTAGGGCTCGGTTTAGGGTACGGGTTAGGATTCGGGTACGTGTTAGGTTTAGGGTAGCGGTTAGTGTTAGGGTACGCGTTAGGGTTAGGGTAGTTATTAAACCTATCCCACTCTCTAGTTACCCCTTAGCACGTAAAGGAATATTATTTGGGGGTCCAGCCATGGAGAAGAGTTTAGACACTAGGATAAGATAAGGAACACACCCAATATAAAGAAATCACATAAGGATTCTCTTTTTAAGCTGTTCCTTAAAACACTAGTGCTTAGGAAATCTGTTGGAGGCAGAAGCAGTCAAGGGTAGCCTAGGGTTAGGGTTAGGCTTAGGGTTAGGCTTAGGGTACGGCTTAGGGTACGGGTTCGGGGAGGGTTTCTGGTACGGCGTAGGGTATGGGTTAGGGTTAGGGTTAGGTTTAGTGTTAGGGTTAGGGCTCGGTTTAGGGTACGGGTTAGGATTAGGGTACGTGTTAGGGTTATGGTAGGGGTTAGGGTTAGGGTACGCGTTAGGGTTAGGGTAGTTATTAAACCTATCCCACTCTCTAGATACCCCTTAGCATGTAAAGGAATATTATTAGGGGGTCCAGCCATGGAGAAGAGTTTAGACACTAAGATAATATAAGGAACACACACATTATAAAGAAATCACATTGGGATTCTCTTTTTAAGCTGTTCCTTAAAACACTAGTGCTTAGGAAATCTATTGGAGGCAGAAGCAGTCAAGGGTAGCCTAGGGTTAGGGTTAGGCTTAGGGTTAGGCTTAAGGTACGGCTTAGGGTACGGGTGCGGGGAGGGCTTCGGGTACGGCGTAGAGTATGGGTTAGGGTTAGGGTTAGGGTTAGTGTTAGGGTTAGGGCTCGGTTTAGGTTACGGGTTAGGATTAGGGTACGTGTTAGGGTTAGGGTAGGGGTTAGCGTTAGGGTACGCGTTAGGGTTAGGGTAGTTATTAAACCTATCCCACTCTCTAGTTACCCCTTAGCACGTAAAGGAATATTATTTGGGGGTCCAGCCATGGAGAAGAGTTTAGACACTAGGATAAGATAAGGAACACACCCATTATAAAGAAATCACATTAGGATTCTCTTTTTAAGCTTTTCCTTAAAACACTAGTGCTTAGGAAATCTATTGGAGGCAAAAGCAGTCAAGGGTAGCCTACGGTTAGGGTTAGGCTTAGGGTTAGGCTTAGGGTACGGCTTAGGGTACGGGTTCGGGGAGGGCTTCGGGTACGGCGTAGGGTATGGGTTAGGGTTAGGGTTAGGGTTAGTGTTAGGGTTAGGGCTCGGTTTAGGATACGGGTTAGGATTAGGGTAAGTGTTAGGGTTAGGGTAGGGGTTAGGGTTAGGGTACGCGTTAGGGTTAGGGTAGTTATTAAACATATCCCACTCTCTAGATACCGTTTAGCACGTAAAGGAATATTATTTGGGGGTCCAGCCATGGAGAAGAGTTTAGACACTAGGATAAGATAAGGAACACACCCATTATAAAGAAATCACATTTGATTCTCTTTTTAAGCTGTTCCTTAAAACACTAGTGCTTAGGAAATCTGTTGGAGGCAGAAGCAGTCAAGGGTAGCCTAGGGTTAGGGTTAGGCTTAGGGTTAGGCTTAGGGTATGGCTTAGGGTACGGGTTCGGGGAGGGCTTCGGGTACGGCCTAGGGTACGGGTTAGGGTTAGGGTTAGGGTTAGTGTTAGGGTTAGGGCTCGGTTTAGGGTACGGGTTAGGATTAGTGTACGTGTTAGGTTTAGGGTAGCGGTTAGCGTTAGGGTACGCGTTAGGGTTAGGGTAGTTATTAAACCTATCCCACTCTCTAGTTACCCCTTAGCACGTAAAGGAATATTATTTGGTGGTCCAGCCAGGGAGAAGAGTTTAGACACTAGGATAAGATAAGGAACACACCCATTATAAAGAAATCACATTAGGATTCTCTTTTTAAGCTGTTCCTTAAAACTCTAGTGCTTAGGAAATATATTGGAGGCAGAAGCAGTCAAGGGTAGCCTAGGGTTAGGGTTAGGCTTAGGGTTAGGCTTAGGGTACGGCTTAGGGTACGGGTTCGGGGAGGGTTTCTGGTACGGCGTAGGGTATGGGTTAGGGTTAGGGTTAGGGTTAGTGTTAGGGTTAGGGCTCGGTTTAGGGTACGGGTTAGGATTAGGGTACGTGTTAGGGTTATGGTAGGGGTTAGGGTTAGGGTACGCGTTAGGGTTAGGGTAGTTATTAAACCTATCCCACTCTCTAGATACCCCTTAGCACGTTAAGGAATATTATTTGGGGGTCCAGCCATGGAGAAGAGTTTAGACACTAAGATAATATAAGGAACACACACATTATAAAGAAATCACATTAGGATTCTCTTTTTAAGCTGTTCCTTAAAACACTAGTGCTTAGGAAATCTATTGGAGGCAGAAGCAGTCAAGGGTAGCCTAGGGTTAGGGTTAGGCTTAGGGGTAGGCTTAGGGTACGGCTTAGGGTACGGGTTCGGGGAGGGCTTCGGGTACGGCGTAGGGTATGGGTTAGGGTTAGGGTTAGGGTTAGTGTTAGGGTTAGGGCTCGGTTTAGGGTACGGGTTAGGATTAGGGTACGTGTTAGGGTTAGGTTAGGGGTTAGGGTTAGGGTACGCTTTAGGGTTAGGGTAGTTATTAAACCTATCCCTCTCTGTAGATACCCCTTAGCACGTAAAGGAATATTATTTGGGGGTCCAGCCATGGAGAAGAGTTTAGACACTAAGATAATATAAGGAACACACCCATTATAAAGAAATCACATTAGGATTCTCTTTTTAAGCTGTTCCTTAAAACACTAGTGCTTAGGAAACCTATTGGAGGCAGAAGCAGTCAAGGGTAGCCTAGGGTTAGGGTTAGGCTTAGGTTTAGGCTTAGGGTACGGCTTAGGGTACGGTTTCGGGGAGGGCTTCGGGTACGGCGTAGGGTATGGGTTAGGGTTAGTGTTAGGGTTAGTGTTAGGGTTAGGGCTCGGTTTAGGGTACGGGTTAGGATTAGGGTACCTGTTAGGGTTAGGGTAGCGGTTAGCATTAGGGTACGCGTTAGGGTTAGGGTAGTTATTAAACCTATCCCACTCTCTAGTTACCCCTTAGCACGTAAAGGAATATTATTTGGGGGTCCAGCCATGGAGAAGAGTTTAGACACTAGGATAAGATAAGGAACACACCCATTATAAAGAAATCACATTAGGATTCTCTTTTTAAGCTTTTCCTTAAAACACTAGTGCTTAGGAAATCTATTGGAGGCAAAAGCAGTCAAGGGTAGCCTACGGTTAGGGTTAGGCTTAGGGTTAGGCTTAGGGTACGGCTTAGGGTACGGGTTCGGGGAGGGCTTCGGGTACGGCGTAGGGTATGGGTTAGGGTTAGGGTTAGGGTTAGTGTTAGGGTTAGGGCTCGGTTTAGGATACGGGTTAGGATTAGGGTAAGTGTTAGGGTTAGGGTAGGGGTTAGGGTTAGGGTACGCGTTAGGGTTAGGGTAGTTATTAAACATATCCCACTCTCTAGATACCGTTTAGCACGTAAAGGAATATTATTTGGGGGTCCAGCCATGGAGAAGAGTTTAGACACTAGGATAAGATAAGGAACACACCCATTATAAAGAAATCACATTTGATTCTCTTTTTAAGCTGTTCCTTAAAACACTAGTGCTTAGGAAATCTGTTGGAGGCAGAAGCAGTCAAGGGTAGCCTAGGGTTAGGGTTAGGCTTAGGGTTAGGCTTAGGGTATGGCTTAGGGTACGGGTTCGGGGAGGGCTTCGGGTACGGCCTAGGGTACGGGTTAGGGTTAGGGTTAGGGTTAGTGTTAGGGTTAGGGCTCGGTTTAGGGTACGGGTTAGGATTAGTGTACGTGTTAGGTTTAGGGTAGCGGTTAGCGTTAGGGTACGCGTTAGGGTTAGGGTAGTTATTAAACCTATCCCACTCTCTAGTTACCCCTTAGCACGTAAAGGAATATTATTTGGTGGTCCAGCCAGGGAGAAGAGTTTAGACACTAGGATAAGATAAGGAACACACCCATTATAAAGAAATCACATTAGGATTCTCTTTTTAAGCTGTTCCTTAAAACACTAGTGCTTAGGAAATCTGTTGGAGGCAGAAGCAGTCAAGGGTAGCCTAGGGTTAGGGTTAGGCTTAGGGTTAGGCTTAGGGTACGGCTTAGGGTACGGGTTCGGGGAGGGCTTCGGGTACGGCGTAGGGTATGGGTTAGGGTTAGGGTTAGGGTTAGTGTTAGGGTTAGGGCTCGGTTTAGGGTACGGGTTAGGATTAGGGTACGTGTTAGGGTTAGGGTAGGGGTTAGGGTTAGGGTACGCGTTAGGGTTAGGGTAGTTATTAAACATATCCCACTCTCTAGATACCCCTTAGCACGTAAAGGAATATTATTTGGGGGTCCAGCCATGGAGAAGAGTTTAGACACTAGGATCAGATAAGGAACACACCCATTATAAAGAAATCACATTAGGATTCTCTTTTTAAGCTGTTCCTTAAAACTCTAGTGCTTAGGAAATATATTGGAGGCAGAAGCAGTCAAGGGTAGCCTAGGGTTAGGGTTAGGCTTAGGGTTAGGCTTAGGGTACGGCTTAGGGTACGGGTTCGGGGAGGGTTTCTGGTACGGCGTAGGGTATGGGTTAGGGTTAGGGTTAGGGTTAGTGTTAGGGTTAGGGCTCGGTTTAGGGTACGGGTTAGGATTAGGGTACGTGTTAGGGTTATGGTAGGGGTTAGGGTTAGGGTACGTGTTAGGGTTAGGGTAGTTATTAAACCTATCCCACTCTCTAGATACCCCTTAGCACGTAAAGGAATATTATTAGGGGGTCCAGCCATGGAGAAGAATTTAGACACTAAGATAATATAAGAAACACACACATTATAAAGAAATCACATTAGGATTCTCTTTTTAAGCTGTTCCTTAAAACACTAGTGCTTAGGAAATCTATTGGAGGCAGAAGCAGTCAAGGGTAGCCTAGGGTTATGGTTAGGCTTAGGGTTAGGCTTAGGGTACGGCTTAGGGTACGGGTTCGGGGAGGGCTTCGGGTACGGCGTAGGGTATGGGTTAGGGTTAGGGTTAGGGTTAGTGTTAGGGTTAGGACTCGGTTTAGGTTACGGGTTAGGATTAGGGTACGTGTTATGGTTAGGGTAGGGGTTAGCGTTAGGGTACGCGTTAGGGTTAGGGTAGTGATTAAACCTATCCCACTCTCTAGTTACCCCTTAGCACGTAAAGGAATATTATTTGGGGGTCCAGCCATGGAGAAGTGTTTAGACACTAGGATAAGATAAGGAACACACCCATTATAAAGAAATCACATTAGGATTCTCTTTTTAAGCTGTTCCTTAAAACACTAGTGCTTAGGAAATCTATTGGAGGCAGAAGCAGTCAAGGGTAGCCTAGGGTTAGGGTTAGGCTTAGGGTTAGGCTTAGGGTACGGCTTAGGGTACGCGTTCGGGGAGGGCTTCGGGTACGGCGTAGGGTATGGGTTAGGGTTAGGGTTAGGGTTAGTGTTAGGGTTAGGGCTCGGTTTAGGGTACGGGTTAGGATTCGGGTACGTGTTAGGTTTAGGGTAGCGGTTAGCGTTAGGGTACGCGTTAGGGTTAGGGTAGTTATTAAACCTATCCCACTCTCTAGTTACCCCTTAGCACGTAAAGGAATATTATTTGGGGTTCCAGCCATGGAGAAGTGTTTAGACACTAGGATAAGATAAGGAACACACCCATTATAAAGAAATCACATTAGGATTCCCTTTTTAAGCTGTTCCTTAAAACACTAGTGCTTAGGAAA
The DNA here is from genome assembly GCF_965194825.1 of Balaenoptera physalus. Lineage (NCBI taxonomy): Eukaryota > Metazoa > Chordata > Mammalia > Artiodactyla > Balaenopteridae > Balaenoptera > Balaenoptera physalus. The sequence continues at coordinate 149,186 of NW_028125587.1, read as the reverse complement.
TCTATTGGAGGCAGAAGCAGTCAAGGGTAGCCTAGGGTTAGGGTTAGGCTTAGGGTTAGGCTTAGGGTACGGCTTAGGGTACGGGTTCGGGGAGGGTTTCTGGTACGGCGTAGGGTATGGGTTAGGGTTAGGGTTAGGGTTAGTGTTAGGGTTAGGGCTCGGTTTAGGGTACGGGTTAGGATTAGGGTACGTGTTAGGGTTATGGTAGGGGTTAGGGTTAGGGTACGCGTTAGGGTTACGGTAGTTATTAAACCTATCCCACTCTCTAGATACCCCTTAGCACGTAAAGGAATATTATTTGGGGGTCCAGCCATGGAGAAGAGTTTAGACACTAAGATAATATAAGGAACACACACATTATAAAGAAATCACATTAGGATTCTCTTTTTAAGCTGTTCCTTAAAACACTAGTGCTTAGGAAATCTATTGGAGGCAGAAGCAGTCAAGGGTAGCCTAGGGTTAGGGTTAGGCTTAGGGTTAGGCGTAAGGTACGGCTTAGGGTACGGGTTCGGGGAGGGCTTCGGGTACGGCGTAGGGTATGGGTTAGTGTTAGGGTTAGGGTTAGTGTTAGGGTTAGGGCTCGGTTTAGGTTACGGGTTAGGATTAGGGTACGTGTTAGGGTTAGGGTAGGGGTTAGCGTTAGGGTACGCGTTAGGGTTAGGGTAGTTATTAAACCTATCCCACTCTCTAGTTACCCCTTAGCACGTAAAGGAATATTATTTGGGGTTCCAGCCATGGAGAAGTGTTTAGACACTAGGATAAGATAAGGAACACACCCATTATAAAGAAATCACATTAGGATTCCCTTTTTAAGCTGTTCCTTAAAACACTAGTGCTTAGGAAATCTATTGGAGGCAGAAGCAGTCAAGGGTAGCCTAGGGTTAGGGTTAGGCTTAGGGTTAGGCTTAGGGTACGGCTTAGGGTACGGGTTCGGGGAGGGCTTCGGGTACGGCGTAGGGTATGGGTTAGGGTTAGGGTTAGGGTTAGTGTTAGGGTTAGGGCTCGGTTTAGGGTACGGTTTAGGATTAGGGTACGTGTTAGGGTTAGGTTAGGGGTTAGGGTTAGGGTACGCGTTAGGGTTAGGGTAGTTATTAAACCTATCCCACTCTCTAGATACCCCTTAGCACGTAAAGTAATATTATTTGGGGGTCCAGCCATGGAGAAGAGTTTAGACACTAAGATAATATAAGGAACACACACATTATAAAGAAATCACATAAGGATTCTCTTTTTAAGCTGTTCCTTAAAACACTAGTGCTTAGGAAATCTATTAGAGGCAGAAGCAGTCAAGGGTAGCCTAGGGTTAGGGTTAGGCTTAGGGTTAGGCTGAGGGTACGGCTTAGGGTACGGATTCGGGGAGGGCTTCGGGTACGGCGTAGGGTATGGGTTAGGGTTAGGGTTAGGGTTAGTGTTAGGGTTAGGGCTCGGTTTAGGGTACGGGTTAGGATTAGGGTACGTGTTAGGGTTAGGGTAGGGGTTAGCGTTAGGGTACGCGTTAGGGTTAGGGTAGTTATTAATCCTATCCCACTCTCTAGTTACCCCTTAGCACGTAAAGGAATATTATTTGGGGGTCCAGCCATGGAGAAGAGTTTAGACACTAGGATAAGATAAGGAACACACCCATTATAAAGAAATCATATTAGGATTCTCTTTTTAAGCTGTTCCTTAAAACACTAGTGCTTAGGAAATCTATTGGAGGCAGAAGCCGTCAAGGGTAGCCTAGGGTTAGGGTTAGGCTTAGGGTACGGCTTAGGGTACGGCTTAGGGTACGGGTTCGGGGAGGGCTTCGGGTACGGCGTACGGTATGGGTTAGGGTTAGGTTTAGGGTTAGTGTTAGGGTTAGGGCTCGGTTTAGGGTACGGGTTAGGATTAGGGTACGTGTTAGGGTTAGGGTAGGGGTTAGGGTTAGAGTACGCGTTAGGGTTAGGGTAGTTATTAAACCTATCCCACTCTCTAGATACCCCTTAGCACGTAAAGGAATATTATTAGGGGGTCCAGTCATGGAGAAGAATTTAGACACTAAGATAATATAAGAAACACACCCATTATAAAGAAATCACATTAGGATTCTCTTTTTAAGCTGTTCCTTAAAACACTAGTGCTTAGGAAATCTATTGGAGGCAGAAGCAGTCAAGGGTAGCCTAGGGTTTGGGTTAGGCTTATGGTTAGGCTTAGGGTACGGCTTAGGGTACGTGTTCGGGGAGGGCTTCGGGTACGGCGTAGGGTATAGGTTAGGGTTAGGCTTAGTGTTAGGGTTAGGGCTCGGTTTAGGGTACGGTTTAGGATTAGGGTACATGTTAGGTTTAGGGTAGGGGTTAGGGTTAGGGTACGCGTTACGGTTAGGGTAGTTATTAAACCTATCCCACTCTCTAGATACCCCTTAGCACGTAAAGGAATATTATTTGGGGGTCCAGCCATGGAGAAGAGTTTAGACACTAAGATAATATAAGGAACACACACATTATAAAGAAATAACATTAGGATTCTCTTTTTAAGCTGTTCCTTAAAACACTAGTGCTTAGGAAATCTATTGGAGGCAGAAGCAGTCAAGGGTAGCCTAGGGTTAGGGTTAGGCTTAGGGTTAGGCTTAAGGTACGGCTTAGGGTACGGGTTAGAGGAGGGCTTCGGGTACGGCGTAGGGTATGGTTTAGGGTTAGGGTTAGGGTTAGTGTTAGGGTTAGGGCTCGGTTTAGGGTACGGGTTAGGATTAGGGTACGTGTTAGGGTTAGGGTATCGGTTAGCGTTAGGGTATGCATTAGGGTTAGGGTAGTTATTAAAGCTATCCCACTCTCTAGTTACCCCTTAGCACGTAAAGAAATATTATTTGGGGGTCCAGCCATGGAGAAGAGTTTAGACACTAGGATAAGATAAGGAACACACCCATTATAAAGAAATCACATTAGGATTCTCTTTTTAAGCTGTTCCTTAAAACACTAGTGCTTAGGAAATATATTGGAGGCAGAAGCAGTCAAGGGTAGCCTAGGGTTAGGGTTAGGCTTAGGGTTAGGCTTAGGGTACGGCTTAGGGTACGGGTTCGGGGAGGGTTTCGGGTACGGCGTAGGGTATGGGTTAGGGTTAGGGTTAGGGTTAGTGTTAGTGTTAGGGCTCGGTTTAGGGTACGGGTTAGGATTAGGGTACGTGTTAGGGTTAGGGTAGGGGTTAGGGTTAGAGTACGCGTTAGGGTTAGGGTAGTTATTAAACCTATCCCACTCTCTAGATACCCCTTAGCACGTAAAGGAATATTATTAGGGGGTCCAGCCACGGAGAAGAATTTAGACACTAAGATAATATAAGAAACACACACATTATAAAGAAATCACATTAGGATTCTCTTTTTAAGCTGTTCCTTAAAACACTAGTGCTTAGGAAATCTATTGGAGGCAGAAGCAGTCAAGGGTAGCCTAGGGTTAGGGTTAGGCTTACGGTTAGGCTTAGGGTACGGCTTAGGGTACGTGTTCGGGGAGGGCTTCGGGTACGGCGTAGGGTATGGGTTAGGGTTAGGCTTAGTGTTAGGGTTAGGACTCGGTTTAGGGTAAGGTTTAGGATTAGGGTACATGTTAGGTTTAGGGTAGGGGTTAGGGTTAGGGTACACGTTACGGTTAGGGTAGTTATTAAACATATCCCACTCTCTAGATACCCCTTAGCACGTAAAGGAATATTATTTGGGGGTCCAGCCATGGAGAAGAGTTTAGACACTAGGATTAGATAAGGAACACACCCATTATAAAGAAATCACATTAGGATTCTCTTTTTAAGCTGTTCCTTAAAACACTAGTGCTTAGGAAATCTATTGGAGGCAGAAGCAGTCAAGGGTAGCCTAGGGTTAGGGTTAGGCTTAGGGTTAGGCTTAGGGTACGGCTTAGGGTACGGGTTCGGGGAGGGCTTCGGGTACGGCCTAGGGTACGGGTTAGGGTTAGGGTTACGGTTAGGGTTAGGGCTCGGTTTAGGGTACGGGTTAGGATTAGGGTACATGTTAGGGTTAGGGTAGGGGTTAGGGTTAGGGTACGCGTTAGGGTTAGGGTAGTTATTAAACCTATCCCACTCTCTAGATACCCCTTAGCACGTAAAGGAATATTATTTGGGGGTCCAGCCATGGAGAAGAGTTTAGACACTAGGATCAGATAAGGAACACACCCATTATAAAGAAATCACATTAGGATTCTCTTTTTAAGCTGTTCCTTAAAACTCTAGTGCTTAGGAAATATATTGGAGGCAGAAGCAGTCAAGGGTAGCCTAGGGTTAGGGTTAGGCTTAGGGTTAGGCTTAGGGTACGGCTTAGGGTACGGGTTCGGGGAGGGCTTCGGGTACGGCGTAGGGTATGGGTTAGTGTTAGGGTTAGGGTTAGTGTTAGGGTTAGGGCTCGGTTTAGGTTACGGGTTAGGATTAGGGTACGTGTTAGGGTTAGGGTAGGGGTTAGCGTTAGGGTACGCGTTAGGGTTAGGGTAGTTATTAAACCTATCCCACTCTCTAGATACCCCTTAGCACGTAAAGTAATATTATTTGGGGGTCCAGCCATGGAGAAGAGTTTAGACACTAAGATAATATAAGGAACACACACATTATAAAGAAATCACATTAGGATTCTCTTTTTAAGCTGTTCCTTAAAACACTAGTGCTTAGGAAATCTATTAGAGGCAGAAGCAGTCAAGGGTAGCCTAGGGCTAGGGTTAGGCTTAGGGTTAGGCTTAGGGTACGGCTTAGGGTACGGATTCGGGGAGGGCTTCCGGTACGGCGTAGGGTATGGGTTAGGGTTAGGGTTAGGGTTAGTGTTAGGGTTAGGGCTCGGTTTAGGGTACGGGTTAGGATTAGGGTACGTGTTAGGGTTAGGGTAGGGGTTAGCGTTAGGGTACGCGTTAGGGTTAGGGTAGTTATTAAACCTATCCCACTCTCTAGTTACCCCTTAGCACGTAAAGGAATATTATTTGGGGGTCCAGCCATGGAGAAGAGTTTAGACACTAGGATAAGATAAGGAACACACCCATTATAAAGAAATCATATTAGGATTCTCTTTTTAAGCTGTTCCTTAAAACACTAGTGCTTAGGAAATCTATTGGAGGCAGAAGCCGTCTAGGGTAGCCTAGGGTTAGGGTTAGGCTTAGGGTACGGCTTAGGCTACGGCTTAGGGTACGGGTTCGGGGAGGGTTTCGGGTACGGCGTAGGGTATGGGTTAGGGTTAGGGTTAGGGATAGTGTTAGTGTTAGGGCTCGGTTTAGGGTACGGGTTAGGATTAGGGTACGTGTTAGGGTTAGGGTAGGGGTTAGGGTTAGAGTACGCGTTAGGGTTAGGGTAGTTATTAAACCTATCCCACTCTCTAGATACCCCTTAGCACGTAAAGGAATATTATTAGGGGGTCCAGCCACGGAGAAGAATTTAGACACTAAGATAATATAAGAAACACACACATTATAAAGAAATCACATTAGGATTCTCTTTTTAAGCTGTTCCTTAAAACACTAGTGCTTAGGAAATCTATTGGAGGCAGAAGCAGTCAAGGGTAGCCTAGGGTTAGGGTTAGGCTTACGGTTAGGCTTAGGGTACGGCTTAGGGTACGTGTTCGGGGAGGGCTTCGGGTACGGCGTAGGGTATGGGTTAGGGTTAGGCTTAGTGTTAGGGTTAGGACTCGGTTTAGGGTAAGGTTTAGGATTAGGGTACATGTTAGGTTTAGGGTAGGGGTTAGGGTTAGGGTACACGTTACGGTTAGGGTAGTTATTAAACATATCCCACTCTCTAGTTACCCCTTAGCACGTAAAGGAATATTATTTGGGGGTCCAGCCATGGAGAAGAGTTTAGACACTAGGATAAGATAAGGAACACACCCATTATAAAGAAATCACTTTAGGATTCTCTTTTTAAGCTGTTCCTTAAAACACTAGTGCTTAGGAAATCTATTGGAGGCAGAAGCAGTCAAGGGTAGCCTAGAGTTAGGGTTAGGCTTAGGGTTAGGCTTAGGGTACGGCTTAGGGTACGGGTTCGGGGAGGGTTTCTGGTACGGCGTGGGGTATGGGTTAGGGTTAGGGTTAGGGTTAGTGTTAGTGTTAGGGCTCGGTTTAGGGTACGGGTTAGGATTAGGGTACGTGTTAGGGTTAGGGTAGGGGTTTGGTTTAGGGTACGCGTTAGGGTTAGGGTAGTTATTAAACCTATCCCACTCTCTAGATACCCCCTATTACGTAAAGGAATATTATTAGGGGGTCCAGCCACGGAGAAGAATTTAGACACTAAGATAATATAAGAAACACACACATTATAAAGAAATCACATTAGGATTCTCTTTTTAAGCTGTTCCTTAAAACACTAGTGCTTAGGAAATCTATTGGAGGCAGAAGCAGTCAAGGGTAGCCTAGGGTTAGGGTTAGGCTTACGGTTAGGCTTAGGGTACGGCTTAGGGTACGTGTTCGGGGAGGGCTTCGGGTACGGCGTAGGGTATGGGTTAGGGTTAGGCTTAGTGTTAGGGTTAGGACTCGGTTTAGGGTAAGCTTTAGGATTAGGGTACATGTTAGGTTTAGGGTAGGGGTTAGGGTTAGGGTACACGTTACGGTTAGGGTAGTTATTAAACATATCCCACTCTCTAGATACCCCTTAGCACGTAAAGGAATATTATTTGGGGGTCCAGCCATGGAGAAGAGTTTAGACACTAGGATTAGATAAGGAACACACCCATTATAAAGAAATCACATTAGGATTCTCTTTTTAAGCTGTTCCTTAAAACACTAGTGCTTAGGAAATCTATTGGAGGCAGAAGCAGTCAAGGGTAGCCTAGGGTTAGGGTTAGGCTTAGGGTTAGGCTTAGGGTACGGCTTAGGGTACGGGTTCGGGGAGGGCTTCGGGTACGGCCTAGGGTACGGGTTAGGGTTAGGGTTAGGGTTAGGGTTAGGGCTCGGTTTAGGGTACGGGTTAGGATTAGGGTACATGTTAGGGTTAGGGTAGGGGTTAGGGTTAGGGTACGCGTTAGGGTTAGGGTAGTTATTAAACATATCCCACTCTCTAGATACCCCTTAGCACGTAAAGGAATATTATTTGGGGGTCCAGCCATGGAGAAGAGTTTAGACACTAGGATCAGATAAGGAACACACCCATTATAAAGAAATCACATTAGGATTCTCTTTTTAAGCTGTTCCTTAAAACTCTAGTGCTTAGGAAATATATTGGAGGCAGAAGCAGTCAAGGGTAGCCTAGGGTTAGGGTTAGGCTTAGGGTTAGGCTTAGGGTACGGCTTAGGGTACGGGTTCGGGGAGGGTTTCTGGTAAGCCGTAGGGTATGGTTTAGGGTTAGGGTTAGGGTTAGTGTTAGGGTTAGGGCTCGGTTTAGGTTACGGGTTAGGATTAGGGCAAGTGTTAGGGTTAGGGTAGGGGTTAGCGTTAGGGTACGCGTTAGGGTTAGGGTAGTTATTAAACCTATCCCACTCTCTAGTTACCCCTTAGCACGTAAAGGAATATTATTTGGGGGTCCAGCCATGGAGAAGTGTTTAGACACTAGGATAAGATAAGGAACACACCCATTATAAAGAAATCACATTAGGATTCTCTTTTTAAGCTGTTCCTTAAAACACTAGTGCTTAGGAAATCTATTGGAGGCAGAAGCAGTCAAGGGTAGCCTAGGGTTAGGGTTAGGCTTAGGGTTAGGCTTAGGGTACGGCTTAGGGTACGGGTTCGGGGAGGGCTTCGGGTACGGCGTAGGGTATGGGTTAGGGTTAGGGTTAGGGTTAGTGTTAGGGTTAGGGCTCGGTTTAGGGTACGGGTTAGGATTAGGGTACGTGTTAGGGTTAGGGTAGGGGTTAGGGTTAGGGTACGCGTTAGGGTTAGGGTAGTTATTAAACCTATCCCACTCTCTAGATACCCCTTAGCATGTAAAGGAATATTATTTGGGGGTCCAGCCATGGAGAAGAGTTTAGACACTAAGATAATATAAGGAACACACACATTATAAAGAAATCACATTAGGATTCTCTTTTTAAGCTGTTCCTTAAAACACTAGTGCTTAGGAAATCTATTGGAGGCAGAAGCAGTCAAGGGTAGCCTAGGGTTAGGGTTAGGCTTAGGGTTAGGCTTAGGGTACGGCTTAGGGTACGGGTTCGGGGAGGGCTTCGGGTACGGCGTAGGGTATGGGTTAGGGTTAGGGTTAGGGTTAGTGTTAGGGTTAGGGCTCGGTTTAGGGTACGGGTTAGGATTCGGGTACGTGTTAGGTTTAGGGTAGCGGTTAGTGTTAGGGTACGCGTTAGGGTTAGGGTAGTTATTAAACCTATCCCACTCTCTAGTTACCCCTTAGCACGTAAAGGAATATTATTTGGGGGTCCAGCCATGGAGAAGAGTTTAGACACTAGGATAAGATAAGGAACACACCCAATATAAAGAAATCACATAAGGATTCTCTTTTTAAGCTGTTCCTTAAAACACTAGTGCTTAGGAAATCTGTTGGAGGCAGAAGCAGTCAAGGGTAGCCTAGGGTTAGGGTTAGGCTTAGGGTTAGGCTTAGGGTACGGCTTAGGGTACGGGTTCGGGGAGGGTTTCTGGTACGGCGTAGGGTATGAGTTAGGGTTAGGGTTAGGTTTAGTGTTAGGGTTAGGGCTCGGTTTAGGATACGGGTTAGGATTAGGGTACGTGTTAGGGTTATGGTAGGGGTTAGGGTTAGGGTACGCGTTAGGGTTAGGGTAGTTATTAAACCTATCCCACTCTCTAGATACCCCTTAGCATGTAAAGGAATATTATTAGGGGGTCCAGCCATGGAGAAGAGTTTAGACACTAAGATAATATAAGGAACACACACATTATAAAGAAATCACATTGGGATTCTCTTTTTAAGCTGTTCCTTAAAACACTAGTGCTTAGGAAATCTATTGGAGGCAGAAGCAGTCAAGGGTAGCCTAGGGTTAGGGTTAGGCTTAGGGTTAGGCTTAAGGTACGGCTTAGGGTACGGGTTCGGGGAGGGCTTCGGGTACGGCGTAGAGTATGGGTTAGGGTTAGGGTTAGGGTTAGTGTTAGGGTTAGGGCTCGGTTTAGGTTACGGGTTAGGATTAGGGTACGTGTTAGGGTTAGGGTAGGGGTTAGCGTTAGGGTACGCGTTAGGGTTAGGGTAGTTATTAAACCTATCCCACTCTCTAGTTACCCCTTAGCACGTAAAGGAATATTATTTGGGGGTCCAGCCATGGAGAAGAGTTTAGACACTAGGATAAGATAAGGAACACACCCATTATAAAGAAATCACATTAGGATTCTCTTTTTAAGCTTTTCCTTAAAACACTAGTGCTTAGGAAATCTATTGGAGGCAAAAGCAGTCAAGGGTAGCCTACGGTTAGGGTTAGGCTTAGGGTTAGGCTTAGGGTACGGCTTAGGGTACGGGTTCGGGGAGGGCTTCGGGTACGGCGTAGGGTATGGGTTAGGGTTAGGGTTCGGGTTAGTGTTAGGGTTAGGGCTCGGTTTAGGATACGGGTTAGGATTAGGGTAAGTGTTAGGGTTAGGGTAGGGGTTAGGGTTAGGGTACGCGTTAGGGTTAGGGTAGTTATTAAACATATCCCACTCTCTAGATACCGTTTAGCACGTAAAGGAATATTATTTGGGGGTCCAGCCATGGAGAAGAGTTTAGACACTAGGATAAGATAAGGAACACACCCATTATAAAGAAATCACATTTGATTCTCTTTTTAAGCTGTTCCTTAAAACACTAGTGCTTAGGAAATCTGTTGGAGGCAGAAGCAGTCAAGGGTAGCCTAGGGTTAGGGTTAGGCTTAGGGTTAGGCTTAGGGTATGGCTTAGGGTACGGGTTCGGGGAGGGCTTCGGGTACGGCCTAGGGTACGGGTTAGGGTTAGGGTTAGGGTTAGTGTTAGGGTTAGGGCTCGGTTTAGGGTACGGGTTAGGATTAGTGTACGTGTTAGGTTTAGGGTAGCGGTTAGCGTTAGGGTACGCGTTAGGGTTAGGGTAGTTATTAAACCTATCCCACTCTCTAGTTACCCCTTAGCACGTAAAGGAATATTATTTGGTGGTCCAGCCAGGGAGAAGAGTTTAGACACTAGGATAAGATAAGGAACACACCCATTATAAAGAAATCACATTAGGATTCTCTTTTTAAGCTGTTCCTTAAAACACTAGTGCTTAGGAAATCTGTTGGAGGCAGAAGCAGTCAAGGGTAGCCTAGGGTTAGGGTTAGGCTTAGGGTTAGGCTTAGGGTACGGCTTAGGGTACGGGTTCGGGGAGGGCTTCGGGTACGGCGTAGGGTATGGGTTAGGGTTAGGGTTAGGGTTAGTGTTAGGGTTAGGGCTCGGTTTAGGGTACGGGTTAGGATTAGGGTACGTGTTAGGGTTAGGGTAGGGGTTAGGGTTAGGGTACGCGTTAGGGTTAGGGTAGTTATTAAACATATCCCACTCTCTAGATACCCCTTAGCACGTAAAGGAATATTATTTGGGGGTCCAGCCATGGAGAAGAGTTTAGACACTAGGATCAGATAAGGAACACACCCATTATAAAGAAATCACATTAGGATTCTCTTTTTAAGCTGTTCCTTAAAACTCTAGTGCTTAGGAAATATATTGGAGGCAGAAGCAGTCAAGGGTAGCCTAGGGTTAGGGTTAGGCTTAGGGTTAGGCTTAGGGTACGGCTTAGGGTACGGGTTCGGGGAGGGTTTCTGGTACGGCGTAGGGTATGGGTTAGGGTTAGGGTTAGGGTTAGTGTTAGGGTTAGGGCTCGGTTTAGGGTACGGGTTAGGATTAGGGTACGTGTTAGGGTTATGGTAGGGGTTAGGGTTAGGGTACGCGTTAGGGTTAGGGTAGTTATTAAACCTATCCCACTCTCTAGATACCCCTTAGCACGTAAAGGAATATTATTTGGGGGTCCAGCCATGGAGAAGAGTTTAGACACTAAGATAATATAAGGAACACACACATTATAAAGAAATCACATTAGGATTCTCTTTTTAAGCTGTTCCTTAAAACACTAGTGCTTAGGAAATCTATTGGAGGCAGAAGCAGTCAAGGGTAGCCTAGGGTTAGGGTTAGGCTTAGGGGTAGGCTTAGGGTACGGCTTAGGGTACGGGTTCGGGGAGGGCTTCGGGTACGGCGTAGGGTATGGGTTAGGGTTAGGGTTAGGGTTAGTGTTAGGGTTAGGGCTCGGTTTAGGGTACGGGTTAGGATTAGGGTACGTGTTAGGGTTAGGTTAGGGGTTAGGGTTAGGGTACGCTTTAGGGTTAGGGTAGTTATTAAACCTATCCCTCTCTGTAGATACCCCTTAGCACGTAAAGGAATATTATTTGGGGGTCCAGCCATGGAGAAGAGTTTAGACACTAAGATAATATAAGGAACACACCCATTATAAAGAAATCACATTAGGATTCTCTTTTTAAGCTGTTCCTTAAAACACTAGTGCTTAGGAAACCTATTGGAGGCAGAAGCAGTCAAGGGTAGCCTAGGGTTAGGGTTAGGCTTAGGTTTAGGCTTAGGGTACGGCTTAGGGTACGGTTTCGGGGAGGGCTTCGGGTACGGCGTAGGGTATGGGTTAGGGTTAGTGTTAGGGTTAGTGTTAGGGTTAGGGCTCGGTTTAGGGTACGGGTTAGGATTAGGGTACCTGTTAGGGTTAGGGTAGCGGTTAGCGTTAGGGTACGCGTTAGGGTTAGGGTAGTTATTAAACCTATCCCACTCTCTAGTTACCCCTTAGCACGTAAAGGAATATTATTTGGGGGTCCAGCCATGGAGAAGAGTTTAGACACTAGGATAAGATAAGGAACACACCCATTATAAAGAAATCACATTAGGATTCTCTTTTTAAGCTTTTCCTTAAAACACTAGTGCTTAGGAAATCTATTGGAGGCAAAAGCAGTCAAGGGTAGCCTACGGTTAGGGTTAGGCTTAGGGTTAGGCTTAGGGTACGGCTTAGGGTACGGGTTCGGGGAGGGCTTCGGGTACGGCGTAGGGTATGGGTTAGGGTTAGGGTTAGGGTTAGTGTTAGGGTTAGGGCTCGGTTTAGGATACGGGTTAGGATTAGGGTAAGTGTTAGGGTTAGGGTAGGGGTTAGGGTTAGGGTACGCGTTAGGGTTAGGGTAGTTATTAAACATATCCCACTCTCTAGATACCGTTTAGCACGTAAAGGAATATTATTTGGGGGTCCAGCCATGGAGAAGAGTTTAGACACTAGGATAAGATAAGGAACACACCCATTATAAAGAAATCACATTTGATTCTCTTTTTAAGCTGTTCCTTAAAACACTAGTGCTTAGGAAATCTGTTGGAGGCAGAAGCAGTCAAGGGTAGCCTAGGGTTAGGGTTAGGCTTAGGGTTAGGCTTAGGGTATGGCTTAGGGTACGGGTTCGGGGAGGGCTTCGGGTACGGCCTAGGGTACGGGTTAGGGTTAGGGTTAGGGTTAGTGTTAGGGTTAGGGCTCGGTTTAGGGTACGGGTTAGGATTAGTGTACGTGTTAGGTTTAGGGTAGCGGTTAGCGTTAGGGTACGCGTTAGGGTTAGGGTAGTTATTAAACCTATCCCACTCTCTAGTTACCCCTTAGCACGTAAAGGAATATTATTTGGTGGTCCAGCCAGGGAGAAGAGTTTAGACACTAGGATAAGATAAGGAACACACCCATTATAAAGAAATCACATTAGGATTCTCTTTTTAAGCTGTTCCTTAAAACACTAGTGCTTAGGAAATCTGTTGGAGGCAGAAGCAGTCAAGGGTAGCCTAGGGTTAGGGTTAGGCTTAGGGTTAGGCTTAGGGTACGGCTTAGGGTACGGGTTCGGGGAGGGCTTCGGGTACGGCGTAGGGTATGGGTTAGGGTTAGGGTTAGGGTTAGTGTTAGGGTTAGGGCTCGGTTTAGGGTACGGGTTAGGATTAGGGTACGTGTTAGGGTTAGGGTAGGGGTTAGGGTTAGGGTACGCGTTAGGGTTAGGGTAGTTATTAAACATATCCCACTCTCTAGATACCCCTTAGCACGTAAAGGAATATTATTTGGGGGTCCAGCCATGGAGAAGAGTTTAGACACTAGGATCAGATAAGGAACACACCCATTATAAAGAAATCACATTAGGATTCTCTTTTTAAGCTGTTCCTTAAAACTCTAGTGCTTAGGAAATATATTGGAGGCAGAAGCAGTCAAGGGTAGCCTAGGGTTAGGGTTAGGCTTAGGGTTAGGCTTAGGGTACGGCTTAGGGTACGGGTTCGGGGAGGGTTTCTGGTACGGCGTAGGGTATGGGTTAGGGTTAGGGTTAGTGTTAGGGTTAGGGCTCGGTTTAGGGTACGGGTTAGGATTAGGGTACGTGTTAGGGTTATGGTAGGGGTTAGGGTTAGGGTACGCGTTAGGGTTAGGGTAGTTATTAAACCTATCCCACTCTCTAGATACCCCTTAGCACGTAAAGGAATATTATTTGGGGGTCCAGCCATGGAGAAGAGTTTAGACACTAAGATAATATAAGGAACACACACATTATAAAGAAATCACATTAGGATTCTCTTTTTAAGCTGTTCCTTAAAACACTAGTGCTTAGGAAATCTATTGGAGGCAGAAGCAGTCAAGGGTAGCCTAGGGTTAGGGTTAGGCTTAGGGGTAGGCTTAGGGTACGGCTTAGGGTACGGGTTCGGGGAGGGCTTCGGGTACGGCGTAGGGTATGGGTTAGGGTTAGGGTTAGGGTTAGTGTTAGGGTTAGGGCTCGGTTTAGGGTACGGGTTAGGATTAGGGTACGTGTTAGGGTTAGGTTAGGGGTTAGGGTTAGGGTACGCTTTAGGGTTAGGGTAGTTATTAAACCTATCCCTCTCTGTAGATACCCCTTAGCACGTAAAGGAATATTATTTGGGGGTCCAGCCATGGAGAAGAGTTTAGACACTAAGATAATATAAGGAACACACCCATTATAAAGAAATCACATTAGGATTCTCTTTTTAAGCTGTTCCTTAAAACACTAGTGCTTAGGAAACCTATTGGAGGCAGAAGCAGTCAAGGGTAGCCTAGGGTTAGGGTTAGGCTTAGGTTTAGGCTTAGGGTACGGCTTAGGGTACGGTTTCGGGGAGGGCTTCGGGTACGGCGTAGGGTATGGGTTAGGGTTAGTGTTAGGGTTAGTGTTAGGGTTAGGGCTCGGTTTAGGGTACGGGTTAGGATTAGGGTACCTGTTAGGGTTAGGGTAGCGGTTAGCGTTAGGGTACGCGTTAGGGTTAGGGTAGTTATTAAACCTATCCCACTCTCTAGTTACCCCTTAGCACGTAAAGGAATATTATTTGGGGGTCCAGCCATGGAGAAGAGTTTAGACACTAGGATAAGATAAGGAACACACCCATTATAAAGAAATCACATTAGGATTCTCTTTTTAAGCTTTTCCTTAAAACACTAGTGCTTAGGAAATCTATTGGAGGCAAAAGCAGTCAAGGGTAGCCTACGGTTAGGGTTAGGCTTAGGGTTAGGCTTAGGGTACGGCTTAGGGTACGGGTTCGGGGAGGGCTTCGGGTACGGCGTAGGGTATGGGTTAGGGTTAGGGTTAGGGTTAGTGTTAGGGTTAGGGCTCGGTTTAGGATACGGGTTAGGATTAGGGTAAGTGTTAGGGTTAGGGTAGGGGTTAGGGTTAGGGTACGCGTTAGGGTTAGGGTAGTTATTAAACATATCCCACTCTCTAGATACCGTTTAGCACGTAAAGGAATATTATTTGGGGGTCCAGCCATGGAGAAGAGTTTAGACACTAGGATAAGATAAGGAACACACCCATTATAAAGAAATCACATTTGATTCTCTTTTTAAGCTGTTCCTTAAAACACTAGTGCTTAGGAAATCTGTTGGAGGCAGAAGCAGTCAAGGGTAGCCTAGGGTTAGGGTTAGGCTTAGGGTTAGGCTTAGGGTATGGCTTAGGGTACGGGTTCGGGGAGGGCTTCGGGTACGGCCTAGGGTACGGGTTAGGGTTAGGGTTAGGGTTAGTGTTAGGGTTAGGGCTCGGTTTAGGGTACGGGTTAGGATTAGTGTACGTGTTAGGTTTAGGGTAGCGGTTAGCGTTAGGGTACGCGTTAGGGTTAGGGTAGTTATTAAACCTATCCCACTCTCTAGTTACCCCTTAGCACGTAAAGGAATATTATTTGGTGGTCCAGCCAGGGAGAAGAGTTTAGACACTAGGATAAGATAAGGAACACACCCATTATAAAGAAATCACATTAGGATTCTCTTTTTAAGCTGTTCCTTAAAACACTAGTGCTTAGGAAATCTGTTGGAGGCAGAAGCAGTCAAGGGTAGCCTAGGGTTAGGGTTAGGCTTAGGGTTAGGCTTAGGGTACGGCTTAGGGTACGGGTTCGGGGAGGGCTTCGGGTACGGCGTAGGGTATGGGTTAGGGTTAGGGTTAGGGTTAGTGTTAGGGTTAGGGTTAGGGTTATTGTTAGGGTTAGGGCTCGGTTTAGGGTACGGGTTAGGATTAGGGTACGTGTTAGGGTTAGGGTAGGGGTTAGGGTTAGGGTACGCGTTAGGGTTAGGGTAGTTATTAAACATATCCCACTCTCTAGATACCCCTTAGCACGTAAAGGAATATTATTTGGGGGTCCAGCCATGGAGAAGAGTTTAGACACTAGGATCAGATAAGGAACACACCCATTATAAAGAAATCACATTAGGATTCTCTTTTTAAGCTGTTCCTTAAAACTCTAGTGCTTAGGAAATATATTGGAGGCAGAAGCAGTCAAGGGTAGCCTAGGGTTAGGGTTAGGCTTAGGGTTAGGCTTAGGGTACGGCTTAGGGTACGGGTTCGGGGAGGGTTTCTGGTACGGCGTAGGGTATGGGTTAGGGTTAGGGTTAGGGTTAGTGTTAGGGTTAGGGCTCGGTTTAGGGTACGGGTTAGGATTAGGGTACGTGTTAGGGTTATGGTAGGGGTTAGGGTTAGGGTACGCGTTAGGGTTAGGGTAGTTATTAAACCTATCCCACTCTCTAGATACCCCTTAGCACGTAAAGGAATATTATTTGGGGGTCCAGCCATGGAGAAGAGTTTAGACACTAAGATAATATAAGGAACACACACATTATAAAGAAATCACATTAGGATTCTCTTTTTAAGCTGTTCCTTAAAACACTAGTGCTTAGGAAATCTATTGGAGGCAGAAGCAGTCAAGGGTAGCCTAGGGTTAGGGTTAGGCTTAGGGGTAGGCTTAGGGTACGGCTTAGGGTACGGGTTCGGGGAGGGCTTCGGGTACGGCGTAGGGTATGGGTTAGGGTTAGGGTTAGGGTTAGTGTTAGGGTTAGGGCTCGGTTTAGGGTACGGGTTAGGATTAGGGTACGTGTTAGGGTTAGGTTAGGGGTTAGGGTTAGGGTACGCTTTAGGGTTAGGGTAGTTATTAAACCTATCCCTCTCTGTAGATACCCCTTAGCACGTAAAGGAATATTATTTGGGGGTCCAGCCATGGAGAAGAGTTTAGACACTAAGATAATATAAGGAACACACACATTATAAAGAAATCACATTAGGATTCTCTTTTTAAGCTGTTCCTTAAAACACTAGTGCTTAGGAAATCTATTGCAGGCAGAAGCAGTCAAGGGTAGCCTAGGGTTAGGGTTAGGCTTAGGGTACGGCTTAGGGTACGGGTTCGGGGAGGGCTTCGGGTACGGCGTAGGGTATGGGTTAGGGTTAGGGTTAGGGTTAGTGTTAGGGTTAGGGCTCGGTTTAGGATACGGGTTAGGATTAGGGTAAGTGTTAGGGTTAGGGTAGGGGTTAGGGTTAGGGTACGCGTTAGGGTTAGGGTAGTTATTAAACATATCCCACTCTCTAGATACCGTTTAGCACGTAAAGGAATATTATTTGGGGGTCCAGCCATGGAGAAGAGTTTAGACACTAGGATAAGATAAGGAACACACCCATTATAAAGAAATCACATTTGATTCTCTTTTTAAGCTGTTCCTTAAAACACTAGTGCTTAGGAAATCTGTTGGAGGCAGAAGCAGTCAAGGGTAGCCTAGGGTTAGGGTTAGGCTTAGGGTTAGGCTTAGGGTATGGCTTAGGGTACGGGTTCGGGGAGGGCTTCGGGTACGGCCTAGGGTACGGGTTAGGGTTAGGGTTAGGGTTAGTGTTAGGGTTAGGGCTCGGTTTAGGGTACGGGTTAGGATTAGTGTACGTGTTAGGTTTAGGGTAGCGGTTAGCGTTAGGGTACGCGTTAGGGTTAGGGTAGTTATTAAACCTATCCCACTCTCTAGTTACCCCTTAGCACGTAAAGGAATATTATTTGGTGGTCCAGCCAGGGAGAAGAGTTTAGACACTAGGATAAGATAAGGAACACACCCATTATAATGAAATCACATTAGGATTCTCTTTTTAAGCTGTTCCTTAAAACACTAGTGCTTAGGAAATCTGTTGGAGGCAGAAGCAGTCAAGGGTAGCCTAGGGTTAGGGTTAGGCTTAGGGTTAGGCTTAGGGTACGGCTTAGGGTACGGGTTCGGGGAGGGCTTCGGGTACGGCGTAGGGTATGGGTTAGGGTTAGGGTTAGGGTTAGTGTTAGGGTTAGGGCTCGGTTTAGGGTACGGGTTAGGATTAGGGTACGTGTTAGGGTTAGGGTAGGGGTTAGGGTTAGGGTACGCGTTAGGGTTAGGGTAGTTATTAAACATATCCCACTCTCTAGATACCCCTTAGCACGTAAAGGAATATTATTTGGGGGTCCAGCCATGGAGAAGAGTTTAGACACTAGGATCAGATAAGGAACACACCCATTATAAAGAAATCACATTAGGATTCTCTTTTTAAGCTGTTCCTTAAAACTCTAGTGCTTAGGAAATATATTGGAGGCAGAAGCAGTCAAGGGTAGCCTAGGGTTAGGGTTAGGCTTAGGGTTAGGCTTAGGGTACGGCTTAGGGTACGGGTTCGGGGAGGGTTTCTGGTACGGCGTAGGGTATGGGTTAGGGTTAGGGTTAGGGTTAGTGTTAGGGTTAGGGCTCGGTTTAGGGTACGGGTTAGGATTAGGGTACGTGTTAGGGTTATGGTAGGGGTTAGGGTTAGGGTACGCGTTAGGGTTAGGGTAGTTATTAAACCTATCCCACTCTCTAGATACCCCTTAGCACGTAAAGGAATATTATTTGGGGGTCCAGCCATGGAGAAGAGTTTAGACACTAAGATAATATAAGGAACACACACATTATAAAGAAATCACATTAGGATTCTCTTTTTAAGCTGTTCCTTAAAACACTAGTGCTTAGGAAATCTATTGGAGGCAGAAGCAGTCAAGGGTAGCCTAGGGTTAGGGTTAGGCTTAGGGGTAGGCTTAGGGTACGGCTTAGGGTACGGGTTCGGGGAGGGCTTCGGGTACGGCGTAGGGTATGGGTTAGGGTTAGGGTTAGGGTTAGTGTTAGGGTTAGGGCTCGGTTTAGGATACGGGTTAGGATTAGGGTAAGTGTTAGGGTTAGGGTAGGGGTTAGGGTTAGGGTACGCGTTAGGGTTAGGGTAGTTATTAAACATATCCCACTCTCTAGATACCGTTTAGCACGTAAAGGAATATTATTTGGGGGTCCAGCCATGGAGAAGAGTTTAGACACTAGGATAAGATAAGGAACACACCCATTATAAAGAAATCACATTTGATTCTCTTTTTAAGCTGTTCCTTAAAACACTAGTGCTTAGGAAATCTGTTGGAGGCAGAAGCAGTCAAGGGTAGCCTAGGGTACGGGTTAGGGTTAGGGTTAGGGTTAGTGTTAGGGTTAGGGCTCGGTTTAGGGTACGGGTTAGGATTAGTGTACGTGTTAGGTTTAGGGTAGCGGTTAGCGTTAGGGTACGCGTTAGGGTTAGGGTAGTTATTAAACCTATCCCACTCTCTAGTTACCCCTTAGCACGTAAAGGAATATTATTTGGTGGTCCAGCCAGGGAGAAGAGTTTAGACACTAGGATAAGATAAGGAACACACCCATTATAAAGAAATCACATTAGGATTCTCTTTTTAAGCTGTTCCTTAAAACACTAGTGCTTAGGAAATCTGTTGGAGGCAGAAGCAGTCAAGGGTAGCCTAGGGTTAGGGTTAGGCTTAGGGTTAGGCTTAGGGTACGGCTTAGGGTACGGGTTCGGGGAGGGCTTCGGGTACGGCGTAGGGTATGGGTTAGGGTTAGGGTTAGGGTTAGTGTTAGGGTTAGGGCTCGGTTTAGGGTACGGGTTAGGATTAGGGTACGTGTTAGGGTTAGGGTAGGGGTTAGGGTTAGGGTACGCGTTAGGGTTAGGGTAGTTATTAAACATATCCCACTCTCTAGATACCCCTTAGCACGTAAAGGAATATTATTTGGGGGTCCAGCCATGGAGAAGAGTTTAGACACTAGGATCAGATAAGGAACACACCCATTATAAAGAAATCACATTAGGATTCTCTTTTTAAGCTGTTCCTTAAAACTCTAGTGCTTAGGAAATATATTGGAGGCAGAAGCAGTCAAGGGTAGCCTAGGGTTAGGGTTAGGCTTAGGGTTAGGCTTAGGGTACGGCTTAGGGTACGGGTTCGGGGAGGGTTTCTGGTACGGCGTAGGGTATGGGTTAGGGTTAGGGTTAGGGTTAGTGTTAGGGTTAGGGCTCGGTTTAGGGTACGGGTTAGGATTAGGGTACGTGTTAGGGTTATGGTAGGGGTTAGGGTTAGGGTACGCGTTAGGGTTAGGGTAGTTATTAAACCTATCCCACTCTCTAGATACCCCTTAGCACGTAAAGGAATATTATTTGGGGGTCCAGCCATGGAGAAGAGTTTAGACACTAAGATAATATAAGGAACACACACATTATAAAGAAATCACATTAGGATTCTCTTTTTAAGCTGTTCCTTAAAACACTAGTGCTTAGGAAATCTATTGGAGGCAGAAGCAGTCAAGGGTAGCCTAGGGTTAGGGTTAGGCTTAGGGGTAGGCTTAGGGTACGGCTTAGGGTACGGGTTCGGGGAGGGCTTCGGGTACGGCGTAGGGTATGGGTTAGGGTTAGGGTTAGGGTTAGTGTTAGGGTTAGGGCTCGGTTTAGGGTACGGGTTAGGATTAGGGTACGTGTTAGGGTTAGGTTAGGGGTTAGGGTTAGGGTACGCTTTAGGGTTAGGGTAGTTATTAAACCTATCCCTCTCTGTAGATACCCCTTAGCACGTAAAGGAATATTATTTGGGGGTCCAGCCATGGAGAAGAGTTTAGACACTAAGATAATATAAGGAACACACCCATTATAAAGAAATCACATTAGGATTCTCTTTTTAAGCTGTTCCTTAAAACACTAGTGCTTAGGAAACCTATTGGAGGCAGAAGCAGTCAAGGGTAGCCTAGGGTTAGGGTTAGGCTTAGGTTTAGGCTTAGGGTACGGCTTAGGGTACGGTTTCGGGGAGGGCTTCGGGTACGGCGTAGGGTATGGGTTAGGGTTAGTGTTAGGGTTAGTGTTAGGGTTAGGGCTCGGTTTAGGGTACGGGTTAGGATTAGGGTACCTGTTAGGGTTAGGGTAGCGGTTAGCGTTAGGGTACGCGTTAGGGTTAGGGTAGTTATTAAACCTATCCCACTCTCTAGTTACCCCTTAGCACGTAAAGGAATATTATTTGGGGGTCCAGCCATGGAGAAGAGTTTAGACACTAGGATAAGATAAGGAACACACCCATTATAAAGAAATCACATTAGGATTCTCTTTTTAAGCTTTTCCTTAAAACACTAGTGCTTAGGAAATCTATTGGAGGCAAAAGCAGTCAAGGGTAGCCTACGGTTAGGGTTAGGCTTAGGGTTAGGCTTAGGGTACGGCTTAGGGTACGGGTTCGGGGAGGGCTTCGGGTACGGCGTAGGGTATGGGTTAGGGTTAGGGTTAGGGTTAGTGTTAGGGTTAGGGCTCGGTTTAGGATACGGGTTAGGATTAGGGTAAGTGTTAGGGTTAGGGTAGGGGTTAGGGTTAGGGTACGCGTTAGGGTTAGGGTAGTTATTAAACATATCCCACTCTCTAGATACCGTTTAGCACGTAAAGGAATATTATTTGGGGGTCCAGCCATGGAGAAGAGTTTAGACACTAGGATAAGATAAGGAACACACCCATTATAAAGAAATCACATTTGATTCTCTTTTTAAGCTGTTCCTTAAAACACTAGTGCTTAGGAAATCTGTTGGAGGCAGAAGCAGTCAAGGGTAGCCTAGGGTTAGGGTTAGGCTTAGGGTTAGGCTTAGGGTATGGCTTAGGGTACGGGTTCGGGGAGGGCTTCGGGTACGGCCTAGGGTACGGGTTAGGGTTAGGGTTAGGGTTAGTGTTAGGGTTAGGGCTCGGTTTAGGGTACGGGTTAGGATTAGTGTACGTGTTAGGTTTAGGGTAGCGGTTAGCGTTAGGGTACGCGTTAGGGTTAGGGTAGTTATTAAACCTATCCCACTCTCTAGTTACCCCTTAGCACGTAAAGGAATATTATTTGGTGGTCCAGCCAGGGAGAAGAGTTTAGACACTAGGATAAGATAAGGAACACACCCATTATAAAGAAATCACATTAGGATTCTCTTTTTAAGCTGTTCCTTAAAACACTAGTGCTTAGGAAATCTGTTGGAGGCAGAAGCAGTCAAGGGTAGCCTAGGGTTAGGGTTAGGCTTAGGGTTAGGCTTAGGGTACGGCTTAGGGTACGGGTTCGGGGAGGGCTTCGGGTACGGCGTAGGGTATGGGTTAGGGTTAGGGTTAGGGTTAGTGTTAGGGTTAGGGCTCGGTTTAGGGTACGGGTTAGGATTAGGGTACGTGTTAGGGTTAGGGTAGGGGTTAGGGTTAGGGTACGCGTTAGGGTTAGGGTAGTTATTAAACATATCCCACTCTCTAGATACCCCTTAGCACGTAAAGGAATATTATTTGGGGGTCCAGCCATGGAGAAGAGTTTAGACACTAGGATCAGATAAGGAACACACCCATTATAAAGAAATCACATTAGGATTCTCTTTTTAAGCTGTTCCTTAAAACTCTAGTGCTTAGGAAATATATTGGAGGCAGAAGCAGTCAAGGGTAGCCTAGGGTTAGGGTTAGGCTTAGGGTTAGGCTTAGGGTACGGCTTAGGGTACGGGTTCGGGGAGGGTTTCTGGTACGGCGTAGGGTATGGGTTAGGGTTAGGGTTAGTGTTAGGGTTAGGGCTCGGTTTAGGGTACGGGTTAGGATTAGGGTACGTGTTAGGGTTATGGTAGGGGTTAGGGTTAGGGTACGCGTTAGGGTTAGGGTAGTTATTAAACCTATCCCACTCTCTAGATACCCCTTAGCACGTAAAGGAATATTATTTGGGGGTCCAGCCATGGAGAAGAGTTTAGACACTAAGATAATATAAGGAACACACACATTATAAAGAAATCACATTAGGATTCTCTTTTTAAGCTGTTCCTTAAAACACTAGTGCTTAGGAAATCT
This sequence comes from Balaenoptera physalus, assembly GCF_965194825.1. Taxonomy (NCBI): domain Eukaryota; kingdom Metazoa; phylum Chordata; class Mammalia; order Artiodactyla; family Balaenopteridae; genus Balaenoptera; species Balaenoptera physalus. The sequence goes on along the minus strand of NW_028125587.1, from coordinate 126,937 downwards.
ATTGGAGGCAGAAGCAGTCAAGGGTAGCCTAGGGTTAGGGTTAGGCTTAGGGGTAGGCTTAGGGTACGGCTTAGGGTACGGGTTCGGGGAGGGCTTCGGGTACGGCGTAGGGTATGGGTTAGGGTTAGGGTTAGGGTTAGTGTTAGGGTTAGGGCTCGGTTTAGGGTACGGGTTAGGATTAGGGTACGTGTTAGGGTTAGGTTAGGGGTTAGGGTTAGGGTACGCTTTAGGGTTAGGGTAGTTATTAAACCTATCCCTCTCTGTAGATACCCCTTAGCACGTAAAGGAATATTATTTGGGGGTCCAGCCATGGAGAAGAGTTTAGACACTAAGATAATATAAGGAACACACCCATTATAAAGAAATCACATTAGGATTCTCTTTTTAAGCTGTTCCTTAAAACACTAGTGCTTAGGAAACCTATTGGAGGCAGAAGCAGTCAAGGGTAGCCTAGGGTTAGGGTTAGGCTTAGGTTTAGGCTTAGGGTACGGCTTAGGGTACGGTTTCGGGGAGGGCTTCGGGTACGGCGTAGGGTATGGGTTAGGGTTAGTGTTAGGGTTAGTGTTAGGGTTAGGGCTCGGTTTAGGGTACGGGTTAGGATTAGGGTACCTGTTAGGGTTAGGGTAGCGGTTAGCGTTAGGGTACGCGTTAGGGTTAGGGTAGTTATTAAACCTATCCCACTCTCTAGTTACCCCTTAGCACGTAAAGGAATATTATTTGGGGGTCCAGCCATGGAGAAGAGTTTAGACACTAGGATAAGATAAGGAACACACCCATTATAAAGAAATCACATTAGGATTCTCTTTTTAAGCTTTTCCTTAAAACACTAGTGCTTAGGAAATCTATTGGAGGCAAAAGCAGTCAAGGGTAGCCTACGGTTAGGGTTAGGCTTAGGGTTAGGCTTAGGGTACGGCTTAGGGTACGGGTTCGGGGAGGGCTTCGGGTACGGCGTAGGGTATGGGTTAGGGTTAGGGTTAGGGTTAGTGTTAGGGTTAGGGCTCGGTTTAGGATACGGGTTAGGATTAGGGTAAGTGTTAGGGTTAGGGTAGGGGTTAGGGTTAGGGTACGCGTTAGGGTTAGGGTAGTTATTAAACATATCCCACTCTCTAGATACCGTTTAGCACGTAAAGGAATATTATTTGGGGGTCCAGCCATGGAGAAGAGTTTAGACACTAGGATAAGATAAGGAACACACCCATTATAAAGAAATCACATTTGATTCTCTTTTTAAGCTGTTCCTTAAAACACTAGTGCTTAGGAAATCTGTTGGAGGCAGAAGCAGTCAAGGGTAGCCTAGGGTTAGGGTTAGGCTTAGGGTTAGGCTTAGGGTATGGCTTAGGGTACGGGTTCGGGGAGGGCTTCGGGTACGGCCTAGGGTACGGGTTAGGGTTAGGGTTAGGGTTAGTGTTAGGGTTAGGGCTCGGTTTAGGGTACGGGTTAGGATTAGTGTACGTGTTAGGTTTAGGGTAGCGGTTAGCGTTAGGGTACGCGTTAGGGTTAGGGTAGTTATTAAACCTATCCCACTCTCTAGTTACCCCTTAGCACGTAAAGGAATATTATTTGGTGGTCCAGCCAGGGAGAAGAGTTTAGACACTAGGATAAGATAAGGAACACACCCATTATAAAGAAATCACATTAGGATTCTCTTTTTAAGCTGTTCCTTAAAACACTAGTGCTTAGGAAATCTGTTGGAGGCAGAAGCAGTCAAGGGTAGCCTAGGGTTAGGGTTAGGCTTAGGGTTAGGCTTAGGGTACGGCTTAGGGTACGGGTTCGGGGAGGGCTTCGGGTACGGCGTAGGGTATGGGTTAGGGTTAGGGTTAGGGTTAGTGTTAGGGTTAGGGTTAGGGTTATTGTTAGGGTTAGGGCTCGGTTTAGGGTACGGGTTAGGATTAGGGTACGTGTTAGGGTTAGGGTAGGGGTTAGGGTTAGGGTACGCGTTAGGGTTAGGGTAGTTATTAAACATATCCCACTCTCTAGATACCCCTTAGCACGTAAAGGAATATTATTTGGGGGTCCAGCCATGGAGAAGAGTTTAGACACTAGGATCAGATAAGGAACACACCCATTATAAAGAAATCACATTAGGATTCTCTTTTTAAGCTGTTCCTTAAAACTCTAGTGCTTAGGAAATATATTGGAGGCAGAAGCAGTCAAGGGTAGCCTAGGGTTAGGGTTAGGCTTAGGGTTAGGCTTAGGGTACGGCTTAGGGTACGGGTTCGGGGAGGGTTTCTGGTACGGCGTAGGGTATGGGTTAGGGTTAGGGTTAGGGTTAGTGTTAGGGTTAGGGCTCGGTTTAGGGTACGGGTTAGGATTAGGGTACGTGTTAGGGTTATGGTAGGGGTTAGGGTTAGGGTACGCGTTAGGGTTAGGGTAGTTATTAAACCTATCCCACTCTCTAGATACCCCTTAGCACGTAAAGGAATATTATTTGGGGGTCCAGCCATGGAGAAGAGTTTAGACACTAAGATAATATAAGGAACACACACATTATAAAGAAATCACATTAGGATTCTCTTTTTAAGCTGTTCCTTAAAACACTAGTGCTTAGGAAATCTATTGGAGGCAGAAGCAGTCAAGGGTAGCCTAGGGTTAGGGTTAGGCTTAGGGGTAGGCTTAGGGTACGGCTTAGGGTACGGGTTCGGGGAGGGCTTCGGGTACGGCGTAGGGTATGGGTTAGGGTTAGGGTTAGGGTTAGTGTTAGGGTTAGGGCTCGGTTTAGGGTACGGGTTAGGATTAGGGTACGTGTTAGGGTTAGGTTAGGGGTTAGGGTTAGGGTACGCTTTAGGGTTAGGGTAGTTATTAAACCTATCCCTCTCTGTAGATACCCCTTAGCACGTAAAGGAATATTATTTGGGGGTCCAGCCATGGAGAAGAGTTTAGACACTAAGATAATATAAGGAACACACACATTATAAAGAAATCACATTAGGATTCTCTTTTTAAGCTGTTCCTTAAAACACTAGTGCTTAGGAAATCTATTGCAGGCAGAAGCAGTCAAGGGTAGCCTAGGGTTAGGGTTAGGCTTAGGGTACGGCTTAGGGTACGGGTTCGGGGAGGGCTTCGGGTACGGCGTAGGGTATGGGTTAGGGTTAGGGTTAGGGTTAGTGTTAGGGTTAGGGCTCGGTTTAGGATACGGGTTAGGATTAGGGTAAGTGTTAGGGTTAGGGTAGGGGTTAGGGTTAGGGTACGCGTTAGGGTTAGGGTAGTTATTAAACATATCCCACTCTCTAGATACCGTTTAGCACGTAAAGGAATATTATTTGGGGGTCCAGCCATGGAGAAGAGTTTAGACACTAGGATAAGATAAGGAACACACCCATTATAAAGAAATCACATTTGATTCTCTTTTTAAGCTGTTCCTTAAAACACTAGTGCTTAGGAAATCTGTTGGAGGCAGAAGCAGTCAAGGGTAGCCTAGGGTTAGGGTTAGGCTTAGGGTTAGGCTTAGGGTATGGCTTAGGGTACGGGTTCGGGGAGGGCTTCGGGTACGGCCTAGGGTACGGGTTAGGGTTAGGGTTAGGGTTAGTGTTAGGGTTAGGGCTCGGTTTAGGGTACGGGTTAGGATTAGTGTACGTGTTAGGTTTAGGGTAGCGGTTAGCGTTAGGGTACGCGTTAGGGTTAGGGTAGTTATTAAACCTATCCCACTCTCTAGTTACCCCTTAGCACGTAAAGGAATATTATTTGGTGGTCCAGCCAGGGAGAAGAGTTTAGACACTAGGATAAGATAAGGAACACACCCATTATAATGAAATCACATTAGGATTCTCTTTTTAAGCTGTTCCTTAAAACACTAGTGCTTAGGAAATCTGTTGGAGGCAGAAGCAGTCAAGGGTAGCCTAGGGTTAGGGTTAGGCTTAGGGTTAGGCTTAGGGTACGGCTTAGGGTACGGGTTCGGGGAGGGCTTCGGGTACGGCGTAGGGTATGGGTTAGGGTTAGGGTTAGGGTTAGTGTTAGGGTTAGGGCTCGGTTTAGGGTACGGGTTAGGATTAGGGTACGTGTTAGGGTTAGGGTAGGGGTTAGGGTTAGGGTACGCGTTAGGGTTAGGGTAGTTATTAAACATATCCCACTCTCTAGATACCCCTTAGCACGTAAAGGAATATTATTTGGGGGTCCAGCCATGGAGAAGAGTTTAGACACTAGGATCAGATAAGGAACACACCCATTATAAAGAAATCACATTAGGATTCTCTTTTTAAGCTGTTCCTTAAAACTCTAGTGCTTAGGAAATATATTGGAGGCAGAAGCAGTCAAGGGTAGCCTAGGGTTAGGGTTAGGCTTAGGGTTAGGCTTAGGGTACGGCTTAGGGTACGGGTTCGGGGAGGGTTTCTGGTACGGCGTAGGGTATGGGTTAGGGTTAGGGTTAGGGTTAGTGTTAGGGTTAGGGCTCGGTTTAGGGTACGGGTTAGGATTAGGGTACGTGTTAGGGTTATGGTAGGGGTTAGGGTTAGGGTACGCGTTAGGGTTAGGGTAGTTATTAAACCTATCCCACTCTCTAGATACCCCTTAGCACGTAAAGGAATATTATTTGGGGGTCCAGCCATGGAGAAGAGTTTAGACACTAAGATAATATAAGGAACACACACATTATAAAGAAATCACATTAGGATTCTCTTTTTAAGCTGTTCCTTAAAACACTAGTGCTTAGGAAATCTATTGGAGGCAGAAGCAGTCAAGGGTAGCCTAGGGTTAGGGTTAGGCTTAGGGGTAGGCTTAGGGTACGGCTTAGGGTACGGGTTCGGGGAGGGCTTCGGGTACGGCGTAGGGTATGGGTTAGGGTTAGGGTTAGGGTTAGTGTTAGGGTTAGGGCTCGGTTTAGGGTACGGGTTAGGATTAGGGTACGTGTTAGGGTTAGGTTAGGGGTTAGGGTTAGGGTACGCTTTAGGGTTAGGGTAGTTATTAAACCTATCCCTCTCTGTAGATACCCCTTAGCACGTAAAGGAATATTATTTGGGGGTCCAGCCATGGAGAAGAGTTTAGACACTAAGATAATATAAGAAACACACACATTATAAAGAAATCACATTAGGATTCTCTTTTTAAGCTGTTCCTTAAAACACTAGTGCTTAGGAAATCTATTGCAGGCAGAAGCAGTCAAGGGTAGCCTAGGGTTAGGGTTAGGCTTAGGGTACGGCTTAGGGTACGGGTTCGGGGAGGGCTTCGGGTACGGCGTAGGGTATGGGTTAGGGTTAGGGTTAGGGTTAGTGTTAGGGTTAGGGCTCGGTTTAGGGTACGGGTTAGGATTAGGGTACGTGTTAGGGTTAGGGTAGGGTTTAGGGTTATGTTACGCGTTAGGGTTAGGGTAGTGATTAAACCTATCCCACTCTCTAGATACCCCTTAGCACATAAAGGAATATTATTTGGGGGTCCAGCCATGGAGAAGAGTTTAGACACTAGGATTAGATAAGGAACACACCCATTATAAAGAAATCACATTAGGATTCTCTTTTTAAGCTGTTCCTTAAAACACTAGTGCTTAGGAAATCTATTGGAGGCAGAAGCAGTCAAGGGTAGCCTAGGGTTAGGGTTAGGCTTAGGGTTAGGCTTAGGGTACGGCTTAGGGTACGGTTTCGGGGAGGGCTTCGGGTACGGCGTAGGGTATGGGTTAGGGTTAGGGTTAGGGTTAGTGTTAGGGTTAGGGCTCGGTTTAGGGTACGGGTTAGGATTAGGGTACCTGTTAGGGTTAGGGTAGCGGTTAGCGTTAGGGTACGCATTAGGGTTAGGGTAGTTATTAAACCTATCCCACTCTCTAGTTACCCCTTAGCACGTAAAGGAATATTATTTGGGGGTCCAGCCATGGAGAAGAGTTTAGACACTAGGATAAGATAAGGAACACACCCATTATAAAGAAATCACATTAGGATTCTCTTTTTAAGCTGTTCCTTAAAACACTAGTGCTTAGGAAATCTATTGGAGGCAAAAGCAGTCAAGGGTAGCCTACGGTTAGGGTTAGGCTTAGGGTTAGGCTTAGGGTACGGCTTAGGGTACGGGTTCGGGGAGGGCTTCGGGTACGGCGTAGGGTATGGGTTAGGGTTAGGGTTAGGGTTAGTGTTAGGGTTAGGGCTCGGTTTAGGATACGGGTTAGAATTAGGGTACGTGTTAGGGTTAGGGTAGGGGTTAGGGTTAGGGTACGTGTTAGGGTTAGGGTAGTTATTAAACATATCCCACTCTCTAAATACCCCTTAGCACGTAAAGGAATATTATTTGGGGGTCCAGCCATGGAGAAGACTTTAGACACTAGGATAAGATAAGGAACACACCCATTATAAAGAAATCACATAAGGATTCTCTTTTTAAGCTGTTCCTTAAAACACTAGTGCTTAGGAAATCTGTTGGAGGCAGAAGCAGTCAAGGGTAGCCTAGGGTTAGGGTTAGGCTTAGGGTTAGGCTTAGGGTACGGCTTAGGGTACGGGTTCGGGGAGGGCTTCGGGTACGGCGTAGGGTATGGGTTAGGGTTAGGGTTAGGGTTAGTGTTAGTGTTAGGGCTCGGTTTAGGGTACGGGTTAGGATTAGGGTACGTGTTAGGGTTAGGGTAGGGGTTTGGTTTAGGGTACGCGTTAGGGTTAGGGTAGTTATTAAACCTATCCCACTCTCTAGATACCCCCTATTACGTAAAGGAATATTATTAGGGGGTCCAGCCACGGAGAAGAATTTAGACACTAAGATAATATAAGAAACACACACATTATAAAGAAATCACATTAGGATTCTCTTTTTAAGCTGTTCCTTAAAACACTAGTGCTTAGGAAATCTATTGGAGGCAGAAGCAGTCAAGGGTAGCCTAGGGTTAGGGTTAGGCTTACGGTTAGGCTTAGGGTACGGCTTAGGGTACGTGTTCGGGGAGGGCTTCGGGTACGGCGTAGGGTATGGGTTAGGGTTAGGCTTAGTGTTAGGGTTAGGACTCGGTTTAGGGTAAGCTTTAGGATTAGGGTACATGTTAGGTTTAGGGTAGGGGTTAGGGTTAGGGTACACGTTACGGTTAGGGTAGTTATTAAACATATCCCACTCTCTAGATACCCCTTAGCACGTAAAGGAATATTATTTGGGGGTCCAGCCATGGAGAAGAGTTTAGACACTAGGATTAGATAAGGAACACACCCATTATAAAGAAATCACATTAGGATTCTCTTTTTAAGCTGTTCCTTAAAACACTAGTGCTTAGGAAATCTATTGGAGGCAGAAGCAGTCAAGGGTAGCCTAGGGTTAGGGTTAGGCTTAGGGTTAGGCTTAGGGTACGGCTTAGGTTACGGGTTCGGGGAGGGCTTCGGGTACGGCCTAGGGTACGGGTTAGGGTTAGGGTTAGGGTTAGGGTTAGGGCTCGGTTTAGGGTACGGGTTAGGATTAGGGTACATGTTAGGGTTAGGGTAGGGGTTAGGGTTAGGGTACGCGTTAGGGTTAGGGTAGTTATTAAACATATCCCACTCTCTAGATACCCCTTAGCACGTAAAGGAATATTATTTGGGGGTCCAGCCATGGAGAAGAGTTTAGACACTAGGATCAGATAAGGAACACACCCATTATAAAGAAATCACATTAGGATTCTCTTTTTAAGCTGTTCCTTAAAACTCTAGTGCTTAGGAAATATATTGGAGGCAGAAGCAGTCAAGGGTAGCCTAGGGTTAGGGTTAGGCTTAGGGTTAGGCTTAGGGTACGGCTTAGGGTACGGATTCGGGGAGGGTTTCTGGTAAGCCGTAGGGTATGGTTTAGGGTTAGGGTTAGGGTTAGTGTTAGGGTTAGGGCTCGGTTTAGGTTACGGGTTAGGATTAGGGCAAGTGTTAGGGTTAGGGTAGGGGTTAGCGTTAGGGTACGCGTTAGGGTTAGGGTAGTTATTAAACCTATCCCACTCTCTAGTTACCCCTTAGCACGTAAAGGAATATTATTTGGGGGTCCAGCCATGGAGAAGTGTTTAGACACTAGGATAAGATAAGGAACACACCCATTATAAAGAAATCACATTAGGATTCTCTTTTTAAGCTGTTCCTTAAAACACTAGTGCTTAGGAAATCTATTGGAGGCAGAAGCAGTCAAGGGTAGCCTAGGGTTAGGGTTAGGCTTAGGGTTAGGCTTAGGGTACGGCTTAGGGTACGGGTTCGGGGAGGGCTTCGGGTACGGCGTAGGGTATGGGTTAGGGTTAGGGTTAGGGTTAGTGTTAGGGTTAGGGCTCGGTTTAGGGTACGGGTTAGGATTAGGGTACGTGTTAGGGTTAGGGTAGGGGTTAGGGTTAGGGTACGCGTTAGGGTTAGGGTAGTTATTAAACCTATCCCACTCTCTAGATACCCCTTAGCATGTAAAGGAATATTATTTGGGGGTCCAGCCATGGAGAAGAGTTTAGACACTAAGATAATATAAGGAACACACACATTATAAAGAAATCACATTAGGATTCTCTTTTTAAGCTGTTCCTTAAAACACTAGTGCTTAGGAAATCTATTGGAGGCAGAAGCAGTCAAGGGTAGCCTAGGGTTAGGGTTAGGCTTAGGGTTAGGCTTAGGGTACGGCTTAGGGTACGGGTTCGGGGAGGGCTTCGGGTACGGCGTAGGGTATGGGTTAGGGTTAGGGTTAGGGTTAGTGTTAGGGTTAGGGCTCGGTTTAGGGTACGGGTTAGGATTCGGGTACGTGTTAGGTTTAGGGTAGCGGTTAGTGTTAGGGTACGCGTTAGGGTTAGGGTAGTTATTAAACCTATCCCACTCTCTAGTTACCCCTTAGCACGTAAAGGAATATTATTTGGGGGTCCAGCCATGGAGAAGAGTTTAGACACTAGGATAAGATAAGGAACACACCCAATATAAAGAAATCACATAAGGATTCTCTTTTTAAGCTGTTCCTTAAAACACTAGTGCTTAGGAAATCTGTTGGAGGCAGAAGCAGTCAAGGGTAGCCTAGGGTTAGGGTTAGGCTTAGGGTTAGGCTTAGGGTACGGCTTAGGGTACGGGTTCGGGGAGGGTTTCTGGTACGGCGTAGGGTATGAGTTAGGGTTAGGGTTAGGTTTAGTGTTAGGGTTAGGGCTCGGTTTAGGATACGGGTTAGGATTAGGGTACGTGTTAGGGTTATGGTAGGGGTTAGGGTTAGGGTACGCGTTAGGGTTAGGGTAGTTATTAAACCTATCCCACTCTCTAGATACCCCTTAGCATGTAAAGGAATATTATTAGGGGGTCCAGCCATGGAGAAGAGTTTAGACACTAAGATAATATAAGGAACACACACATTATAAAGAAATCACATTGGGATTCTCTTTTTAAGCTGTTCCTTAAAACACTAGTGCTTAGGAAATCTATTGGAGGCAGAAGCAGTCAAGGGTAGCCTAGGGTTAGGGTTAGGCTTAGGGTTAGGCTTAAGGTACGGCTTAGGGTACGGGTTCGGGGAGGGCTTCGGGTACGGCGTAGAGTATGGGTTAGGGTTAGGGTTAGGGTTAGTGTTAGGGTTAGGGCTCGGTTTAGGTTACGGGTTAGGATTAGGGTACGTGTTAGGGTTAGGGTAGGGGTTAGCGTTAGGGTACGCGTTAGGGTTAGGGTAGTTATTAAACCTATCCCACTCTCTAGTTACCCCTTAGCACGTAAAGGAATATTATTTGGGGGTCCAGCCATGGAGAAGAGTTTAGACACTAGGATAAGATAAGGAACACACCCATTATAAAGAAATCACATTAGGATTCTCTTTTTAAGCTTTTCCTTAAAACACTAGTGCTTAGGAAATCTATTGGAGGCAAAAGCAGTCAAGGGTAGCCTACGGTTAGGGTTAGGCTTAGGGTTAGGCTTAGGGTACGGCTTAGGGTACGGGTTCGGGGAGGGCTTCGGGTACGGCGTAGGGTATGGGTTAGGGTTAGGGTTCGGGTTAGTGTTAGGGTTAGGGCTCGGTTTAGGATACGGGTTAGGATTAGGGTAAGTGTTAGGGTTAGGGTAGGGGTTAGGGTTAGGGTACGCGTTAGGGTTAGGGTAGTTATTAAACATATCCCACTCTCTAGATACCGTTTAGCACGTAAAGGAATATTATTTGGGGGTCCAGCCATGGAGAAGAGTTTAGACACTAGGATAAGATAAGGAACACACCCATTATAAAGAAATCACATTTGATTCTCTTTTTAAGCTGTTCCTTAAAACACTAGTGCTTAGGAAATCTGTTGGAGGCAGAAGCAGTCAAGGGTAGCCTAGGGTTAGGGTTAGGCTTAGGGTTAGGCTTAGGGTATGGCTTAGGGTACGGGTTCGGGGAGGGCTTCGGGTACGGCCTAGGGTACGGGTTAGGGTTAGGGTTAGGGTTAGTGTTAGGGTTAGGGCTCGGTTTAGGGTACGGGTTAGGATTAGTGTACGTGTTAGGTTTAGGGTAGCGGTTAGCGTTAGGGTACGCGTTAGGGTTAGGGTAGTTATTAAACCTATCCCACTCTCTAGTTACCCCTTAGCACGTAAAGGAATATTATTTGGTGGTCCAGCCAGGGAGAAGAGTTTAGACACTAGGATAAGATAAGGAACACACCCATTATAAAGAAATCACATTAGGATTCTCTTTTTAAGCTGTTCCTTAAAACACTAGTGCTTAGGAAATCTGTTGGAGGCAGAAGCAGTCAAGGGTAGCCTAGGGTTAGGGTTAGGCTTAGGGTTAGGCTTAGGGTACGGCTTAGGGTACGGGTTCGGGGAGGGCTTCGGGTACGGCGTAGGGTATGGGTTAGGGTTAGGGTTAGGGTTAGTGTTAGGGTTAGGGCTCGGTTTAGGGTACGGGTTAGGATTAGGGTACGTGTTAGGGTTAGGGTAGGGGTTAGGGTTAGGGTACGCGTTAGGGTTAGGGTAGTTATTAAACATATCCCACTCTCTAGATACCCCTTAGCACGTAAAGGAATATTATTTGGGGGTCCAGCCATGGAGAAGAGTTTAGACACTAGGATCAGATAAGGAACACACCCATTATAAAGAAATCACATTAGGATTCTCTTTTTAAGCTGTTCCTTAAAACTCTAGTGCTTAGGAAATATATTGGAGGCAGAAGCAGTCAAGGGTAGCCTAGGGTTAGGGTTAGGCTTAGGGTTAGGCTTAGGGTACGGCTTAGGGTACGGGTTCGGGGAGGGTTTCTGGTACGGCGTAGGGTATGGGTTAGGGTTAGGGTTAGGGTTAGTGTTAGGGTTAGGGCTCGGTTTAGGGTACGGGTTAGGATTAGGGTACGTGTTAGGGTTATGGTAGGGGTTAGGGTTAGGTTACGCGTTAGGGTTAGGGTAGTTATTAAACCTATCCCACTCTCTAGATACCCCTTAGCACGTAAAGGAATATTATTTGGGGGTCCAGCCATGGAGAAGAGTTTAGACACTAAGATAATATAAGGAACACACACATTATAAAGAAATCACATTAGGATTCTCTTTTTAAGCTGTTCCTTAAAACACTAGTGCTTAGGAAATCTATTGGAGGCAGAAGCAGTCAAGGGTAGCCTAGGGTTAGGGTTAGGCTTAGGGGTAGGCTTAGGGTACGGCTTAGGGTACGGGTTCGGGGAGGGCTTCGGGTACGGCGTAGGGTATGGGTTAGGGTTAGGGTTAGGGTTAGTGTTAGGGTTAGGGCTCGGTTTAGGGTACGGGTTAGGATTAGGGTACGTGTTAGGGTTAGGTTAGGGGTTAGGGTTAGGGTACGCTTTAGGGTTAGGGTAGTTATTAAACCTATCCCTCTCTGTAGATACCCCTTAGCACGTAAAGGAATATTATTTGGGGGTCCAGCCATGGAGAAGAGTTTAGACACTAAGATAATATAAGGAACACACCCATTATAAAGAAATCACATTAGGATTCTCTTTTTAAGCTGTTCCTTAAAACACTAGTGCTTAGGAAACCTATTGGAGGCAGAAGCAGTCAAGGGTAGCCTAGGGTTAGGGTTAGGCTTAGGTTTAGGCTTAGGGTACGGCTTAGGGTACGGTTTCGGGGAGGGCTTCGGGTACGGCGTAGGGTATGGGTTAGGGTTAGTGTTAGGGTTAGTGTTAGGGTTAGGGCTCGGTTTAGGGTACGGGTTAGGATTAGGGTACCTGTTAGGGTTAGGGTAGCGGTTAGCGTTAGGGTACGCGTTAGGGTTAGGGTAGTTATTAAACCTATCCCACTCTCTAGTTACCCCTTAGCACGTAAAGGAATATTATTTGGGGGTCCAGCCATGGAGAAGAGTTTAGACACTAGGATAAGATAAGGAACACACCCATTATAAAGAAATCACATTAGGATTCTCTTTTTAAGCTTTTCCTTAAAACACTAGTGCTTAGGAAATCTATTGGAGGCAAAAGCAGTCAAGGGTAGCCTACGGTTAGGGTTAGGCTTAGGGTTAGGCTTAGGGTACGGCTTAGGGTACGGGTTCGGGGAGGGCTTCGGGTACGGCGTAGGGTATGGGTTAGGGTTAGGGTTAGGGTTAGTGTTAGGGTTAGGGCTCGGTTTAGGATACGGGTTAGGATTAGGGTAAGTGTTAGGGTTAGGGTAGGGGTTAGGGTTAGGGTACGCGTTAGGGTTAGGGTAGTTATTAAACATATCCCACTCTCTAGATACCGTTTAGCACGTAAAGGAATATTATTTGGGGGTCCAGCCATGGAGAAGAGTTTAGACACTAGGATAAGATAAGGAACACACCCATTATAAAGAAATCACATTTGATTCTCTTTTTAAGCTGTTCCTTAAAACACTAGTGCTTAGGAAATCTGTTGGAGGCAGAAGCAGTCAAGGGTAGCCTAGGGTTAGGGTTAGGCTTAGGGTTAGGCTTAGGGTATGGCTTAGGGTACGGGTTCGGGGAGGGCTTCGGGTACGGCCTAGGGTACGGGTTAGGGTTAGGGTTAGGGTTAGTGTTAGGGTTAGGGCTCGGTTTAGGGTACGGGTTAGGATTAGTGTACGTGTTAGGTTTAGGGTAGCGGTTAGCGTTAGGGTACGCGTTAGGGTTAGGGTAGTTATTAAACCTATCCCACTCTCTAGTTACCCCTTAGCACGTAAAGGAATATTATTTGGTGGTCCAGCCAGGGAGAAGAGTTTAGACACTAGGATAAGATAAGGAACACACCCATTATAAAGAAATCACATTAGGATTCTCTTTTTAAGCTGTTCCTTAAAACACTAGTGCTTAGGAAATCTGTTGGAGGCAGAAGCAGTCAAGGGTAGCCTAGGGTTAGGGTTAGGCTTAGGGTTAGGCTTAGGGTACGGCTTAGGGTACGGGTTCGGGGAGGGCTTCGGGTACGGCGTAGGGTATGGGTTAGGGTTAGGGTTAGGGTTAGTGTTAGGGTTAGGGTTAGGGTTATTGTTAGGGTTAGGGCTCGGTTTAGGGTACGGGTTAGGATTAGGGTACGTGTTAGGGTTAGGGTAGGGGTTAGGGTTAGGGTACGCGTTAGGGTTAGGGTAGTTATTAAACATATCCCACTCTCTAGATACCCCTTAGCACGTAAAGGAATATTATTTGGGGGTCCAGCCATGGAGAAGAGTTTAGACACTAGGATCAGATAAGGAACACACCCATTATAAAGAAATCACATTAGGATTCTCTTTTTAAGCTGTTCCTTAAAACTCTAGTGCTTAGGAAATATATTGGAGGCAGAAGCAGTCAAGGGTAGCCTAGGGTTAGGGTTAGGCTTAGGGTTAGGCTTAGGGTACGGCTTAGGGTACGGGTTCGGGGAGGGTTTCTGGTACGGAGTAGGGTATGGGTTAGGGTTAGGGTTAGGGTTAGTGTTAGGGTTAGGGCTCGGTTTAGGGTACGGGTTAGGATTAGGGTACGTGTTAGGGTTAGGGTAGGGGTTAGGGTTAGGGTACGCGTTAGGGTTAGGGTAGTTATTAAACCTATCCCACTCTCTAGATACCCCTTAGCACGTAAAGGAATATTATTTGGGGGTCCAGCCATGGAGAAGAGTTTAGACACTAAGATAATATAAGGAACACACACATTATAAAGAAATCACATTAGGATTCTCTTTTTAAGCTGTTCCTTAAAACACTAGTGCTTAGGAAATCTATTGGAGGCAGAAGCAGTCAAGGGTAGCCTAGGGTTAGGGTTAGGCTTAGGGGTAGGCTTAGGGTACGGCTTAGGGTACGGGTTCGGGGAGGGCTTCGGGTACGGCGTAGGGTATGGGTTAGGGTTAGGGTTAGGGTTAGTGTTAGGGTTAGGGCTCGGTTTAGGGTACGGGTTAGGATTAGGGTACGTGTTAGGGTTAGGTTAGGGGTTAGGGTTAGGGTACGCTTTAGGGTTAGGGTAGTTATTAAACCTATCCCTCTCTGTAGATACCCCTTAGCACGTAAAGGAATATTATTTGGGGGTCCAGCCATGGAGAAGAGTTTAGACACTAAGATAATATAAGGAACACACACATTATAAAGAAATCACATTAGGATTCTCTTTTTAAGCTGTTCCTTAAAACACTAGTGCTTAGGAAATCTATTGCAGGCAGAAGCAGTCAAGGGTAGCCTAGGGTTAGGGTTAGGCTTAGGGTACGGCTTAGGGTACGGGTTCGGGGAGGGCTTCGGGTACGGCGTAGGGTATGGGTTAGGGTTAGGGTTAGGGTTAGTGTTAGGGTTAGGGCTCGGTTTAGGATACGGGTTAGGATTAGGGTAAGTGTTAGGGTTAGGGTAGGGGTTAGGGTTAGGGTACGCGTTAGGGTTAGGGTAGTTATTAAACATATCCCACTCTCTAGATACCGTTTAGCACGTAAAGGAATATTATTTGGGGGTCCAGCCATGGAGAAGAGTTTAGACACTAGGATAAGATAAGGAACACACCCATTATAAAGAAATCACATTTGATTCTCTTTTTAAGCTGTTCCTTAAAACACTAGTGCTTAGGAAATCTGTTGGAGGCAGAAGCAGTCAAGGGTAGCCTAGGGTTAGGGTTAGGCTTAGGGTTAGGCTTAGGGTATGGCTTAGGGTACGGGTTCGGGGAGGGCTTCGGGTACGGCCTAGGGTACGGGTTAGGGTTAGGGTTAGGGTTAGTGTTAGGGTTAGGGCTCGGTTTAGGGTACGGGTTAGGATTAGTGTACGTGTTAGGTTTAGGGTAGCGGTTAGCGTTAGGGTACGCGTTAGGGTTAGGGTAGTTATTAAACCTATCCCACTCTCTAGTTACCCCTTAGCACGTAAAGGAATATTATTTGGTGGTCCAGCCAGGGAGAAGAGTTTAGACACTAGGATAAGATAAGGAACACACCCATTATAAAGAAATCACATTAGGATTCTCTTTTTAAGCTGTTCCTTAAAACACTAGTGCTTAGGAAATCTGTTGGAGGCAGAAGCAGTCAAGGGTAGCCTAGGGTTAGGGTTAGGCTTAGGGTTAGGCTTAGGGTACGGCTTAGGGTACGGGTTCGGGGAGGGCTTCGGGTACGGCGTAGGGTATGGGTTAGGGTTAGGGTTAGGGTTAGTGTTAGGGTTAGGGCTCGGTTTAGGGTACGGGTTAGGATTAGGGTACGTGTTAGGGTTAGGGTAGGGGTTAGGGTTAGGGTACGCGTTAGGGTTAGGGTAGTTATTAAACATATCCCACTCTCTAGATACCCCTTAGCACGTAAAGGAATATTATTTGGGGGTCCAGCCATGGAGAAGAGTTTAGACACTAGGATCAGATAAGGAACACACCCATTATAAAGAAATCACATTAGGATTCTCTTTTTAAGCTGTTCCTTAAAACTCTAGTGCTTAGGAAATATATTGGAGGCAGAAGCAGTCAAGGGTAGCCTAGGGTTAGGGTTAGGCTTAGGGTTAGGCTTAGGGTACGGCTTAGGGTACGGGTTCAGGGAGGGTTTCTGGTACGGCGTAGGGTATGGGTTAGGGTTAGGGTTAGGGTTAGTGTTAGGGTTAGGGCTCGGTTTAGGGTACGGGTTAGGATTAGGGTACGTGTTAGGGTTATGGTAGGGGTTAGGGTTAGGGTACGCGTTAGGGTTAGGGTAGTTATTAAACCTATCCCACTCTCTAGATACCCCTTAGCACGTAAAGGAATATTATTTGGGGGTCCAGCCATGGAGAAGAGTTTAGACACTAAGATAATATAAGGAACACACACATTATAAAGAAATCACATTAGGATTCTCTTTTTAAGCTGTTCCTTAAAACACTAGTGCTTAGGAAATCTATTGGAGGCAGAAGCAGTCAAGGGTAGCCTAGGGTTAGGGTTAGGCTTAGGGGTAGGCTTAGGGTACGGCTTAGGGTACGGGTTCGGGGAGGGCTTCGGGTACGGCGTAGGGTATGGGTTAGGGTTAGGGTTAGGGTTAGTGTTAGGGTTAGGGCTCGGTTTAGGGTACGGGTTAGGATTAGGGTACGTGTTAGGGTTAGGTTAGGGGTTAGGGTTAGGGTACGCTTTAGGGTTAGGGTAGTTATTAAACCTATCCCTCTCTGTAGATACCCCTTAGCACGTAAAGGAATATTATTTGGGGGTCCAGCCATGGAGAAGAGTTTAGACACTAAGATAATATAAGGAACACACACATTATAAAGAAATCACATTAGGATTCTCTTTTTAAGCTGTTCCTTAAAACACTAGTGCTTAGGAAATCTATTGCAGGCAGAAGCAGTCAAGGGTAGCCTAGGGTTAGGGTTAGGCTTAGGGTACGGCTTAGGGTACGGGTTCGGGGAGGGCTTCGGGTACGGCGTAGGGTATGGGTTAGGGTTAGGGTTAGGGTTAGTGTTAGGGTTAGGGCTCGGTTTAGGGTACGGGTTAGGATTAGGGTACGTGTTAGGGTTAGGGTAGGGTTTAGGGTTATGTTACGCGTTAGGGTTAGGGTAGTGATTAAACCTATCCCACTCTCTAGATACCCCTTAGCACATAAAGGAATATTATTTGGGGGTCCAGCCATGGAGAAGAGTTTAGACACTAGGATTAGATAAGGAACACACCCATTATAAAGAAATCACATTAGGATTCTCTTTTTAAGCTGTTCCTTAAAACACTAGTGCTTAGGAAATCTATTGGAGGCAGAAGCAGTCAAGGGTAGCCTAGGGTTAGGGTTAGGCTTAGGGTTAGGCTTAGGGTACGGCTTAGGGTACGGTTTCGGGGAGGGCTTCGGGTACGGCGTAGGGTATGGGTTAGGGTTAGGGTTAGGGTTAGTGTTAGGGTTAGGGCTCGGTTTAGGGTACGGGTTAGGATTAGGGTACCTGTTAGGGTTAGGGTAGCGGTTAGCGTTAGGGTACGCATTAGGGTTAGGGTAGTTATTAAACCTATCCCAAACTCTAGTTACCCCTTAGCACGTAAAGGAATATTATTTGGGGGTCCAGCCATGGAGAAGAGTTTAGACACTAGGATAAGATAAGGAACACACCCATTATAAAGAAATCACATTAGGATTCTCTTTTTAAGCTGTTCCTTAAAACACTAGTGCTTAGGAAATCTATTGGAGGCAAAAGCAGTCAAGGGTAGCCTACGGTTAGGGTTAGGCTTAGGGTTAGGCTTAGGGTACGGCTTAGGGTACGGGTTCGGGGAGGGCTTCGGGTACGGCGTAGGGTATGGGTTAGGGTTAGGGTTAGGGTTAGTGTTAGGGTTAGGGCTCGGTTTAGGATACGGGTTAGAATTAGGGTACGTGTTAGGGTTAGGGTAGGGGTTAGGGTTAGGGTACGTGTTAGGGTTAGGGTAGTTATTAAACATATCCCACTCTCTAAATACCCCTTAGCACGTAAAGGAATATTATTTGGGGGTCCAGCCATGGAGAAGACTTTAGACACTAGGATAAGATAAGGAACACACCCATTATAAAGAAATCACATAAGGATTCTCTTTTTAAGCTGTTCCTTAAAACACTAGTGCTTAGGAAATCTGTTGGAGGCAGAAGCAGTCAAGGGTAGCCTAGGGTTAGGGTTAGGCTTAGGGTTAGGCTTAGGGTACGGCTTAGGGTACGGGTTCGGGGAGGGCTTCGGGTACGGCGTAGGGTATGGGTTAGGGTTAGGGTTAGGGTTAGTGTTAGTGTTAGGGCTCGGTTTAGGGTACGGGTTAGGATTAGGGTACGTGTTAGGGTTAGGGTAGGGGTTATGGTTAGTGTACGCGTTAGGGTTAGGGTAGTTATTAAACATATCCCACTCTCTAGATACCCCTTAGCACGTAAAGGAATATTATTTGGGGGTCCAGCCATGGAGAAGAGTTTAGACACTAGGATCAGATAAGGAACACACCCATTATAAAGAAATCACATTAGGATTCTCTTTTTAAGCTGTTCCTTAAAACTCTAGTGCTTAGGAAATCTATTGGAGGCAGAAGCAGTCAAGGGTAGCCTAGGGTTAGGGTTAGGCTTAGGGTTAGGCTTAGGGTACGGCTTAGGGTACGGGTTCGGGGAGGGCTTCGGGTACGGCGTAGGGTATGGGTTAGGGTTAGGGTTAGGGTTAGTGTTAGGGTTAGGGCTGGGTTTAGGGTACGGGTTAGGATTTGGGTACGTGTTAGGTTTAGGGTAGCGGTTAGTGTTAGGGTACGCGTTAGGGTTAGGGTAGTTATTAAACCTATCCCACTCTCTAGTTACCCCTTAGCACGTAAAGGAATATTATTTGGGGGTCCAGCCATGGAGAAGAGTTTAGACACTAGGATAAGATAAGGAACACACCCAATATAAAGAAATCACATAAGGATTCTCTTTTTAAGCTGTTCCTTAAAACACTAGTGCTTAGGAAATCTGTTGGAGGCAGAAGCAGTCAAGGGTAGCCTAGGGTTAGGGTTAGGCTTAGGGTTAGGCTTAGGGTACGGCTTAGGGTACGGGTTCGGGGAGGGTTTCTGGTACGGCGTAGGGTATGGGTTAGGGTTAGGGTTAGGTTTAGTGTTAGGGTTAGGGCTCGGTTTAGGGTACGGGTTAGGATTAGGGTACGTGTTAGGGTTAAGGTAGGGGTTAGGGTTAGGGTACGCGTTAGGGTTAGGGTAGTTATTAAACCTATCCCACTCTCTAGATACCCCTTAGCACGTAAAGGAATATTATTAGGGGGTCCAGCCATGGAGAAGAGTTTAGACACTAAGATAATATAAGGAACACACACATTATAAAGAAATCACATTAGGATTCTCTTTTTAAGCTGTTCCTTAAAACACTAGTGCTTAGGAAATCTATTGGAGGCAGAAGCAGTCAAGTGTAGCCTAGGGTTAGGGTTAGGCTTAGGGTTAGGCTTAAGGTACGGCTTAGGGTACGGGTTCGGGGAGGGCTTCGGGTACGGCGTAGAGTATGGGTTAGGGTTAGGGTTAGGGTTAGTGTTAGGGTTAGGGCTCGGTTTAGGTTACGGGTTAGGATTAGGGTACGTGTTAGGGTTAGGGTAGGGGTTAGCGTTAGGGTACGCGTTAGGGTTAGGGTAGTTATTAAACCTATCCCACTCTCTAGTTACCCCTTATCACGTAAAGGAATATTATTTGGGGGTCCAGCCATGGAGAAGTGTTTAGACACTAGGATAAGATAAGGAACACACCCATTATAAAGAAATCACATTAGGATTCCCTTTTTAAGCTGTTCCTTAAAACACTAGTGCTTAGGAAATCTATTGGAGGCAGAAGCAGTCAAGGGTAGCCTAGGGTTAGGGTTAGGCTTAGGGTTAGGCTTAGGGTACGGCTTAGGGTACGGGTTCGGGGAGGGCTTCGGGTACGGCGTAGGGTATGGGTTAGGTTTAGGGTTAGGGTAGTGTTAGGTTTAGGGCTCGGTTTAGGGTACGGGTTAGGATTAGGGTACGTGTTAGGGTTAGGGTAGGGGTTAGGGTTAGGGTACGCGTTAGGGTTAGGGTAGTGATTAAACCTATCCCACTCTCTAGATACCCCTTAGCACGTAAAGGAATATTATTAGGGGGTCCAGCCACGGAGAAGAATTTAGACACTAAGATAATATAAGAAACACACACATTATAAAGAAATCACATTAGGATTCTCTTTTTAAGCTGTTCCTTAAAACACTAGTGCTTAGGAAATCTATTGGAGGCAGAAGCAGTCAAGGGTAGCCTAGGGTTAGGGTTAGGCTTACGGTTATGCTTAGGGTACGGCTTAGGGTACGTGTTCGGGGAGGGCTTCGGGTACGGCGTAGGGTTTGGGTTAAGGTTAGGCTTAGTGTTAGGGTTAGGACTCGGTTTAGGGTAAGCTTTAGGATTAGGGTACATGTTAGGTTTAGGGTAGGGGTTAGGGTTAGGGTACACGTTACGGTTAGGGTAGTTATTAAACCTATCCCACTCTCTAGATACCCCTTAGCACGTAAAGGAATATTATGTGGGGGTCCAGCCATGGAGAAGTGTTTAGACACTAGGATAAGATAAGGAACACACCCATTATAAAGAAATCACATTAGTATTCTCTTTTTAAGCTGTTCCTTAAAACACTAGTGCTTAGGAAATCTATTGGAGGCAGAAGCAGTCAAGGGTAGCCTAGGGTTAGGGTTAGGCTTAGGGTTAGGCTTAGGGTACGGCTTAGGGTACGGTTTCGGGGAGGGCTTCGGGTACGGCGTAGGGTATGGGTTAGGGTTAGGGTTAGGGTTAGTGTTAGTGTTAGGGCTCGGTTTAGGGTACGGGTTAGGATTAGGGTACGTGTTAGGGTTAGGTTAGGGGTTAGGGTTAGGGTACGCGTTAGGGTTAGGGTAGTGATTAAACCTATCCCACTCTCTAGATACCCCTTAGCACGTAAAGGAATATTATTTGGGGGTCCAGCCATGGAGAAGAGTTTAGACACTAAGATAATATAAGAAACACACCCATTATAAAGAAATCACATTAGGATTCTCTTTTTAAGCTGTTCCTTAAAACACTAGTGCTTAGGA
Source organism: Balaenoptera physalus (assembly GCF_965194825.1). Lineage (NCBI taxonomy): Eukaryota > Metazoa > Chordata > Mammalia > Artiodactyla > Balaenopteridae > Balaenoptera > Balaenoptera physalus. Next base: position 106,288 of record NW_028125587.1, on the reverse strand, counting down.
AATCTATTGGAGGCAGAAGCAGTCAAGGGTAGCCTAGGGTTAGGGTTAGGCTTAGGGGTAGGCTTAGGGTACGGCTTAGGGTACGGGTTCGGGGAGGGCTTCGGGTACGGCGTAGGGTATGGGTTAGGGTTAGGGTTAGGGTTAGTGTTAGGGTTAGGACTCGGTTTAGGGTACGGGTTAGGATTAGGGTACGTGTTAGGGTTAGTTTAGGGGTTAGGGTTAGGGTACGCATTAGGGTTAGGGTAGTTATTAAACCTATCCCTCTCTCTAGATACCCCTTAGCACGTAAAGGAATATTATTTGGGTGTCCAGCCATGGAGAAGAGTTTAGACACTAAGATAATATAAGGAACACACACATTATAAAGAAATCACATTAGGATTCTCTTTTTAAGCTGTTCCTTAAAACACTAGTGCTTAGGAAATCTATTGGAGGCAGAAGCAGTCAAGGGTAGCCTAGGGTTAGGGTTAGGCTTAGGGTTAGGCTTAGGGTACGGCTTAGGGTACGGGTTCGGGGAGGGCTTCGGGTACGGCGTAGGGTATGGGTTAGGGTTAGGGTTAGGGTTAGTGTTAGGGTTAGGACTCGGTTTAGGGTACGGGTTAGGATTAGGGTACGTGTTAGGGTTAGGGTAGGGGTTAGGGTTAGGGTACGCTTTAGGGTTAGGGTAGTGATTAAACCTATCCCACTCTCTAGATACCCCTTAGCACATAAAGGAATATTATTTGGGGGTCCAGCCATGGAGAAGAGTTTAGACACTAGGATTAGATAAGGAACACACCCATTATAAAGAAATCACATTAGGATTCTCTTTTTAAGCTGTTCCTTAAAACACTAGTGCTTAGGAAATCTATTGGAGGCAGAAGCAGTCAAGGGTAGCCTAGGGTTAGGGTTAGGCTTAGGTTTAGGCTTAGGGTACGGCTTAGGGTACGGTTTCGGGGAGGGCTTCGGGTACGGCGTAGGGTATGGGTTAGGGTTAGTGTTAGGGTTAGTGTTAGGGTTAGGGCTCGGTTTAGGGTACGGGTTAGGATTAGGGTACCTGTTAGGGTTAGGGTAGCGGTTAGCGTTAGGGTACGCGTTAGGGTTAGGGTAGTTATTAAACCTATCCCACTCTCTAGTTACCCCTTAGCACGTAAAGGAATATTATTTGGGGGTCCAGCCATGGAGAAGAGTTTAGACACTAGGATAAGATAAGGAACACACCCATTATAAAGAAATCACATTAGGATTCTCTTTTTAAGCTGTTCCTTAAAACACTAGTGCTTAGGAAATCTATTGGAGGCAAAAGCAGTCAAGGGTAGCCTACGGTTAGGGTTAGGCTTAGGGTTAGGCTTAGGGTACGGCTTAGGGTACGGGTTCGGGGAGGGCTTCGGGTACGGCGTAGGGTATGGGTTAGGGTTAGGGTTAGGGTTAGTGTTAGGGTTAGGGCTCGGTTTAGGATACGGGTTAGGATTAGGGTAAGTGTTAGGGTTAGGGTAGGGGTTAGGGTTAGGGTACGCGTTAGGGTTAGGGTAGTTATTAAACATATCCCACTCTCTAGATACCGTTTAGCACGTAAAGGAATATTATTTGGGGGTCCAGCCATGGAGAAGAGTTTAGACACTAGGATAAGATAAGGAACACACCCATTATAAAGAAATCACATTTGATTCTCTTTTTAAGCTGTTCCTTAAAACACTAGTGCTTAGGAAATCTGTTGGAGGCAGAAGCAGTCAAGGGTAGCCTAGGGTTAGGGTTAGGCTTAGGGTTAGGCTTAGGGTATGGCTTAGGGTACGGGTTCGGGGAGGGCTTCGGGTACGGCCTAGGGTACGGGTTAGGGTTAGGGTTAGGGTTAGTGTTAGGGTTAGGGCTCGGTTTAGGGTACGGGTTAGGATTAGTGTACGTGTTAGGTTTAGGGTAGCGGTTAGCGTTAGGGTACGCGTTAGGGTTAGGGTAGTTATTAAACCTATCCCACTGTCTAGTTACCCCTTAGCACGTAAAGGAATATTATTTGGTGGTCCAGCCATGGAGAAGAGTTTAGACACTAGGATAAGATAAGGAACACACCCATTATAAAGAAATCACATTAGGATTCTCTTTTTAAGCTGTTCCTTAAAACACTAGTGCTTAGGAAATCTGTTGGAGGCAGAAGCAGTCAAGGGTAGCCTAGGGTTAGGGTTAGGCTTAGGGTTAGGCTTAGGGTACGGCTTAGGGTACGGGTTCGGGGAGGGCTTCGGGTACGGCGTAGGGTATGGGTTAGGGTTAGGGTTAGGGTTAGTGTTAGGGTTAGGGCTCGGTTTAGGGTACGGGTTAGGATTAGGGTACGTGTTAGGGTTAGGGTAGGGGTTAGGGTTAGGGTACGCGTTAGGGTTAGGGTAGTTATTAAACATATCCCACTCTCTAGATACCCCTTAGCACGTAAAGGAATATTATTTGGGGGTCCAGCCATGGAGAAGAGTTTAGACACTAGGATCAGATAAGGAACACACCCATTATAAAGAAATCACATTAGGATTCTCTTTTTAAGCTGTTCCTTAAAACTCTAGTGCTTAGGAAATATATTGGAGGCAGAAGCAGTCAAGGGTAGCCTAGGGTTAGGGTTAGGCTTAGGGTTAGGCTTAGGGTACGGCTTAGGGTACGGGTTCGGGGAGGGTTTCTGGTACGGCGTAGGGTATGGGTTAGGGTTAGGGTTAGGGTTAGTGTTAGGGTTAGGGCTCGGTTTAGGGTACGGGTTAGGATTAGGGTACGTGTTAGGGTTATGGTAGGGGTTAGGGTTAGGGTACGCGTTAGGGTTAGGGTAGTTATTAAACCTATCCCACTCTCTAGATACCCCTTAGCACGTAAAGGAATATTATTTGGGGGTCCAGCCATGGAGAAGAGTTTAGACACTAAGATAATATAAGGAACACACACATTATAAAGAAATCACATTAGGATTCTCTTTTTAAGCTGTTCCTTAAAACACTAGTGCTTAGGAAATCTATTGGAGGCAGAAGCAGTCAAGGGTAGCCTAGGGTTAGGGTTAGGCTTAGGGGTAGGCTTAGGGTACGGCTTAGGGTACGGGTTCGGGGAGGGCTTCGGGTACGGCGTAGGGTATGGGTTAGGGTTAGGGTTAGGGTTAGTGTTAGGGTTAGGGCTCGGTTTAGGGTACGGGTTAGGATTAGGGTATGTGTTAGGGTTAGGTTAGGGGTTAGGGTTAGGGTACGCTTTAGGGTTAGGGTAGTTATTAAACCTATCCCTCTCTGTAGATACCCCTTAGCACGTAAAGGAATATTATTTGGGGGTCCAGCCATGGAGAAGAGTTTAGACACTAAGATAATATAAGGAACACACCCATTATAAAGAAATCACATTAGGATTCTCTTTTTAAGCTGTTCCTTAAAACACTAGTGCTTAGGAAACCTATTGGAGGCAGAAGCAGTCAAGGGTAGCCTAGGGTTAGGGTTAGGCTTAGGTTTAGGCTTAGGGTACGGCTTAGGGTACGGTTTCGGGGAGGGCTTCGGGTACGGCGTAGGGTATGGGTTAGGGTTAGTGTTAGGGTTAGTGTTAGGGTTAGGGCTCGGTTTAGGGTACGGGTTAGGATTAGGGTACCTGTTAGGGTTAGGGTAGCGGTTAGCGTTAGGGTACGCGTTAGGGTTAGGGTAGTTATTAAACCTATCCCACTCTCTAGTTACCCCTTAGCACGTAAAGGAATATTATTTGGGGGTCCAGCCATGGAGAAGAGTTTAGACACTAGGATAAGATAAGGAACACACCCATTATAAAGAAATCACATTAGGATTCTCTTTTTAAGCTTTTCCTTAAAACACTAGTGCTTAGGAAATCTATTGGAGGCAAAAGCAGTCAAGGGTAGCCTACGGTTAGGGTTAGGCTTAGGGTTAGGCTTAGGGTACGGCTTAGGGTACGGGTTCGGGGAGGGCTTCGGGTACGGCGTAGGGTATGGGTTAGGGTTAGGGTTAGGGTTAGTGTTAGGGTTAGGGCTCGGTTTAGGATACGGGTTAGGATTAGGGTAAGTGTTAGGGTTAGGGTAGGGGTTAGGGTTAGGGTACGCGTTAGGGTTAGGGTAGTTATTAAACATATCCCACTCTCTAGATACCGTTTAGCACGTAAAGGAATATTATTTGGGGGTCCAGCCATGGAGAAGAGTTTAGACACTAGGATAAGATAAGGAACACACCCATTATAAAGAAATCACATTTGATTCTCTTTTTAAGCTGTTCCTTAAAACACTAGTGCTTAGGAAATCTGTTGGAGGCAGAAGCAGTCAAGGGTAGCCTAGGGTTAGGGTTAGGCTTAGGGTTAGGCTTAGGGTATGGCTTAGGGTACGGGTTCGGGGAGGGCTTCGGGTACGGCCTAGGGTACGGGTTAGGGTTAGGGTTAGGGTTAGTGTTAGGGTTAGGGCTCGGTTTAGGGTACGGGTTAGGATTAGTGTACGTGTTAGGTTTAGGGTAGCGGTTAGCGTTAGGGTACGCGTTAGGGTTAGGGTAGTTATTAAACCTATCCCACTGTCTAGTTACCCCTTAGCACGTAAAGGAATATTATTTGGTGGTCCAGCCATGGAGAAGAGTTTAGACACTAGGATAAGATAAGGAACACACCCATTATAAAGAAATCACATTAGGATTCTCTTTTTAAGCTGTTCCTTAAAACACTAGTGCTTAGGAAATCTGTTGGAGGCAGAAGCAGTCAAGGGTAGCCTAGGGTTAGGGTTAGGCTTAGGGTTAGGCTTAGGGTACGGCTTAGGGTACGGGTTCGGGGAGGGCTTCGGGTACGGCGTAGGGTATGGGTTAGGGTTAGGGTTAGGGTTAGTGTTAGGGTTAGGGCTCGGTTTAGGGTACGGGTTAGGATTAGGGTACGTGTTAGGGTTAGGGTAGGGGTTAGGGTTAGGGTACGCGTTAGGGTTAGGGTAGTTATTAAACATATCCCACTCTCTAGATACCCCTTAGCACGTAAAGGAATATTATTTGGGGGTCCAGCCATGGAGAAGAGTTTAGACACTAGGATCAGATAAGGAACACACCCATTATAAACAAATCACATTAGGATTCTCTTTTTAAGCTGTTCCTTAAAACTCTAGTGCTTAGGAAATATATTGGAGGCAGAAGCAGTCAAGGGTAGCCTAGGGTTAGGGTTAGGCTTAGGGTTAGGCTTAGGGTACGGCTTAGGGTACGGGTTCGGGGAGGGTTTCTGGTACGGCGTAGGGTATGGGTTAGGGTTAGGGTTAGGGTTAGTGTTAGGGTTAGGGCTCGGTTTAGGGTACGGGTTAGGATTAGGGTACGTGTTAGGGTTATGGTAGGGGTTAGGGTTAGGGTACGCGTTAGGGTTAGGGTAGTTATTAAACCTATCCCACTCTCTAGATACCCCTTAGCACGTAAAGGAATATTATTTGGGGGTCCAGCCATGGAGAAGAGTTTAGACACTAAGATAATATAAGGAACACACACATTATAAAGAAATCACATTAGGATTCTCTTTTTAAGCTGTTCCTTAAAACACTAGTGCTTAGGAAATCTATTGGAGGCAGAAGCAGTCAAGGGTAGCCTAGGGTTAGGGTTAGGCTTAGGGGTAGGCTTAGGGTACGGCTTAGGGTACGGGTTCGGGGAGGGCTTCGGGTACGGCGTAGGGTATGGGTTAGGGTTAGGGTTAGGGTTAGTGTTAGGGTTAGGGCTCGGTTTAGGGTACGGGTTAGGATTAGGGTATGTGTTAGGGTTAGGTTAGGGGTTAGGGTTAGGGTACGCTTTAGGGTTAGGGTAGTTATTAAACCTATCCCTCTCTGTAGATACCCCTTAGCACGTAAAGGAATATTATTTGGGGGTCCAGCCATGGAGAAGAGTTTAGACACTAAGATAATATAAGGAACACACCCATTATAAAGAAATCACATTAGGATTCTCTTTTTAAGCTGTTCCTTAAAACACTAGTGCTTAGGAAACCTATTGGAGGCAGAAGCAGTCAAGGGTAGCCTAGGGTTAGGGTTAGGCTTAGGTTTAGGCTTAGGGTACGGCTTAGGGTACGGTTTCGGGGAGGGCTTCGGGTACGGCGTAGGGTATGGGTTAGGGTTAGTGTTAGGGTTAGTGTTAGGGTTAGGGCTCGGTTTAGGGTACGGGTTAGGATTAGGGTACCTGTTAGGGTTAGGGTAGCGGTTAGCGTTAGGGTACGCGTTAGGGTTAGGGTAGTTATTAAACCTATCCCACTCTCTAGTTACCCCTTAGCACGTAAAGGAATATTATTTGGGGGTCCAGCCATGGAGAAGAGTTTAGACACTAGGATAAGATAAGGAACACACCCATTATAAAGAAATCACATTAGGATTCTCTTTTTAAGCTTTTCCTTAAAACACTAGTGCTTAGGAAATCTATTGGAGGCAAAAGCAGTCAAGGGTAGCCTACGGTTAGGGTTAGGCTTAGGGTTAGGCTTAGGGTACGGCTTAGGGTACGGGTTCGGGGAGGGCTTCGGGTACGGCGTAGGGTATGGGTTAGGGTTAGGGTTAGGGTTAGTGTTAGGGTTAGGTCTCGGTTTAGGATACGGGTTAGGATTAGGGTAAGTGTTAGGGTTAGGGTAGGGGTTAGGGTTAGGGTACGCGTTAGGGTTAGGGTAGTTATTAAACATATCCCACTCTCTAGATACCGTTTAGCACGTAAAGGAATATTATTTGGGGGTCCAGCCATGGAGAAGAGTTTAGACACTAGGATAAGATAAGGAACACACCCATTATAAAGAAATCACATTTGATTCTCTTTTTAAGCTGTTCCTTAAAACACTAGTGCTTAGGAAATCTGTTGGAGGCAGAAGCAGTCAAGGGTAGCCTAGGGTTAGGGTTAGGCTTAGGGTTAGGCTTAGGGTACGGCTTAGGGTACGGGTTCGGGGAGGGCTTCGGGTACGGCGTAGGGTATGGGTTAGGGTTAGGGTTAGGGTTAGTGTTAGGGTTAGGGCTCGGTTTAGGGTACGGGTTAGGATTAGGGTACGTGTTAGGATTAGGGTAGGGGTTAGGGTTAGGGTACGCGTTAGGGTTAGGGTAGTTATTAAACATATCCCACTCTCTAGATACCCCTTAGCACGTAAAGGAATATTATTTGGGGGTCCAGCCATGGAGAAGAGTTTAGACACTAGGATCAGATAAGGAACACACCCATTATAAAGAAATCACATTAGGATTCTCTTTTTAAGCTGTTCCTTAAAACTCTAGTGCTTAGGAAATATATTGGAGGCAGAAGCAGTCAAGGGTAGCCTAGGGTTAGGGTTAGGCTTAGGGTTAGGCTTAGGGTACGGCTTAGGGTACGGGTTCGGGGAGGGTTTCTGGTACGGCGTAGGGTATGGGTTAGGGTTAGGGTTAGGGTTAGTGTTAGGGTTAGGGCTCGGTTTAGGGTACGGGTTAGGATTAGGGTACGTGTTAGGGTTATGGTAGGGGTTAGGGTTAGGGTACGCGTTAGGGTTAGGGTAGTTATTAAACCTATCCCACTCTCTAGATACCCCTTAGCACGTAAAGGAATATTATTTGGGGGTCCAGCCATGGAGAAGAGTTTAGACACTAAGATAATATAAGGAACACACACATTATAAAGAAATCACATTAGGATTCTCTTTTTAAGCTGTTCCTTAAAACACTAGTGCTTAGGAAATCTATTGGAGGCAGAAGCAGTCAAGGGTAGCCTAGGGTTAGGGTTAGGCTTAGGGGTAGGCTTAGGGTACGGCTTAGGGTACGGGTTCGGGGAGGGCTTCGGGTACGGCGTAGGGTATGGGTTAGGGTTAGGGTTAGGGTTAGTGTTAGGGTTAGGGCTCGGTTTAGGGTACGGGTTAGGATTAGGGTACGTGTTAGGGTTAGGTTAGGGGTTAGGGTTAGGGTACGCTTTAGGGTTAGGGTAGTTATTAAACCTATCCCTCTCTGTAGATACCCCTTAGCACGTAAAGGAATATTATTTGGGGGTCCAGCCATGGAGAAGAGTTTAGACACTAAGATAATATAAGGAACACACACATTATAAAGAAATCACATTAGGATTCTCTTTTTAAGCTGTTCCTTAAAACACTAGTGCTTAGGAAATCTATTGCAGGCAGAAGCAGTCAAGGGTAGCCTAGGGTTAGGGTTAGGCTTAGGGTACGGCTTAGGGTACGGGTTCGGGGAGGGCTTCGGGTACGGCGTAGGGTATGGGTTAGGGTTAGGGTTAGGGTTAGTGTTAGGGTTAGGGCTCGGTTTAGGGTACGGGTTAGGATTAGGGTACGTGTTAGGGTTAGGGTAGGGTTTAGGGTTATGTTACGCGTTAGGGTTAGGGTAGTGATTAAACCTATCCCACTCTCTAGATACCCCTTAGCACATAAAGGAATATTATTTGGGGGTCCAGCCATGGAGAAGAGTTTAGACACTAGGATTAGATAAGGAACACACCCATTATAAAGAAATCACATTAGGATTCTCTTTTTAAGCTGTTCCTTAAAACACTAGTGCTTAGGAAATCTATTGGAGGCAGAAGCAGTCAAGGGTAGCCTAGGGTTAGGGTTAGGCTTAGGGTTAGGCTTAGGGTACGGCTTAGGGTACGGTTTCGGGGAGGGCTTCGGGTACGGCGTAGGGTATGGGTTAGGGTTAGGGTTAGGGTTAGTGTTAGGGTTAGGGCTCGGTTTAGGGTACGGGTTAGGATTAGGGTACCTGTTAGGGTTAGGGTAGCGGTTAGCGTTAGGGTACGCATTAGGGTTAGGGTAGTTATTAAACCTATCCCACTCTCTAGTTACCCCTTAGCACGTAAAGGAATATTATTTGGGGGTCCAGCCATGGAGAAGAGTTTAGACACTAGGATAAGATAAGGAACACACCCATTATAAAGAAATCACATTAGGATTCTCTTTTTAAGCTGTTCCTTAAAACACTAGTGCTTAGGAAATCTATTGGAGGCAAAAGCAGTCAAGGGTAGCCTACGGTTAGGGTTAGGCTTAGGGTTAGGCTTAGGGTACGGCTTAGGGTACGGGTTCGGGGAGGGCTTCGGGTACGGCGTAGGGTATGGGTTAGGGTTAGGGTTAGTGTTAGTGTTAGGGTTAGGGCTCGGTTTAGGATACGGGTTAGGATTAGGGTACGTGTTAGGGTTAGGGTAGGGGTTAGGGTTAGGGTACGTGTTAGGGTTAGGGTAGTTATTAAACATATCCCACTCTCTAAATACCCCTTAGCACGTAAAGGAATATTATTTGGGGGTCCAGCCATGGAGAAGACTTTAGACACTAGGATAAGATAAGGAACACACCCATTATAAAGAAATCACATAAGGATTCTCTTTTTAAGCTGTTCCTTAAAACACTAGTGCTTAGGAAATCTGTTGGAGGCAGAAGCAGTCAAGGGTAGCCTAGGGTTAGGGTTAGGCTTAGGGTTAGGCTTAGGGTACGGCTTAGGGTACGGGTTCGGGGAGGGCTTCGGGTACGGCGTAGGGTATGGGTTAGGGTTAGGGTTAGGGTTAGTGTTAGTGTTAGGGCTCGGTTTAGGTTACGGGTTAGGATTAGGGTACGTGTTAGGGTTAGGGTAGGGGTTATGGTTAGTGTACGCGTTAGGGTTAGGGTAGTTATTAAACATATCCCCCTCTCTAGATACCCCTTAGCACGTAAAGGAATATTATTTGGGGGTCCAGCCATGGAGAAGAGTTTAGACACTAGGATCAGATAAGGAACACACCCATTATAAAGAAATCACATTAGGATTCTCTTTTTAAGCTGTTCCTTAAAACTCTAGTGCTTAGGAAATCTATTGGAGGCAGAAGCAGTCAAGGGTAGCCTAGGGTTAGGGTTAGGCTTAGGGTTAGGCTTAGGGTACGGCTTAGGGTACGGGTTCGGGGAGGGCTTCGGGTACGGCGTAGGGTATGGGTTAGGGTTAGGGTTAGGGTTAGTGTTAGGGTTAGGGCTGGGTTTAGGGTACGGGTTAGGATTTGGGTACGTGTTAGGTTTAGGGTAGCGGTTAGTGTTAGGGTACGCGTTAGGGTTAGGGTAGTTATTAAACCTATCCCACTCTCTAGTTACCCCTTAGCACGTAAAGGAATATTATTTGGGGGTCCAGCCATGGAGAAGAGTTTAGACACTAGGATAAGATAAGGAACACACCCAATATAAAGAAATCACATAAGGATTCTCTTTTTAAGCTGTTCCTTAAAACACTAGTGCTTAGGAAATCTGTTGGAGGCAGAAGCAGTCAAGGGTAGCCTAGGGTTAGGGTTAGGCTTAGGGTTAGGCTTAGGGTACGGCTTAGGGTACGGGTTCGGGGAGGGCTTCGGGTACGGCGTAGGGTATGGGTTAGGTTTAGGGTTAGGGTAGTGTTAGGTTTAGGGCTCGGTTTAGGGTACGGGTTAGGATTAGGGTACGTGTTAGGGTTAGGGTAGGGGTTAGGGTTAGGGTACGCGTTAGGGTTAGGGTAGTGATTAAACCTATCCCACTCTCTAGATACCCCTTAGCACGTAAAGGAATATTATTAGGGGGTCCAGCCACGGAGAAGAATTTAGACACTAAGATAATATAAGAAACACACACATTATAAAGAAATCACATTAGGATTCTCTTTTTAAGCTGTTCCTTAAAACACTAGTGCTTAGGAAATCTATTGGAGGCAGAAGCAGTCAAGGGTAGCCTAGGGTTAGGGTTAGGCTTACGGTTATGCTTAGGGTACGGCTTAGGGTACGTGTTCGGGGAGGGCTTCGGGTACGGCGTAGGGTTTGGGTTAAGGTTAGGCTTAGTGTTAGGGTTAGGACTCGGTTTAGGGTAAGCTTTAGGATTAGGGTACATGTTAGGTTTAGGGTAGGGGTTAGGGTTAGGGTACACGTTACGGTTAGGGTAGTTATTAAACCTATCCCACTCTCTAGATACCCCTTAGCACGTAAAGGAATATTATGTGGGGGTCCAGCCATGGAGAAGTGTTTAGACACTAGGATAAGATAAGGAACACACCCATTATAAAGAAATCACATTAGTATTCTCTTTTTAAGCTGTTCCTTAAAACACTAGTGCTTAGGAAATCTATTGGAGGCAGAAGCAGTCAAGGGTAGCCTAGGGTTAGGGTTAGGCTTAGGGTTAGGCTTAGGGTACGGCTTAGGGTACGGTTTCGGGGAGGGCTTCGGGTACGGCGTAGGGTATGGGTTAGGGTTAGGGTTAGGGTTAGTGTTAGGGTTAGGGCTCGCTTTAGGGTACGGGTTAGGATTAGGGTACGTGTTAGGGTTAGGTTAGGGGTTAGGGTTAGGGTACGCGTTAGGGTTAGGGTAGTTATTAAACCTATCCCACTCTCTAGATACCCCTTAGCACGTAAAGGAATATTATTTGGGGGTCCAGCCATGGAGAAGAGTTTAGACACTAAGATAATATAAGAAACACACCCATTATAAAGAAATCACATTAGGATTCTCTTTTTAAGCTGTTCCTTAAAACACTAGTGCTTAGGAAATCTATTGGAGGCAGAAGCAGTCAAGGGTAGCCTAGGGTTAGGGTTAGGCTTAGGGGTAGGCTTAGGGTACGGCTTAGGGTACGGGTTCGGGGAGGGCTTCGGGTACGGCGTAGGGTATGGGTTAGGGTTAGGGTTAGGGTTAGTGTTAGGGTTAGGACTCGGTTTAGGGTACGGGTTAGGATTAGGGTACGTGTTAGGGTTAGTTTAGGGGTTAGGGTTAGGGTACGCATTAGGGTTAGGGTAGTTATTAAACCTATCCCTCTCTCTAGATACCCCTTAGCACGTAAAGGAATATTATTTGGGTGTCCAGCCATGGAGAAGAGTTTAGACACTAAGATAATATAAGGAACACACACATTATAAAGAAATCACATTAGGATTCTCTTTTTAAGCTGTTCCTTAAAACACTAGTGCTTAGGAAATCTATTGGAGGCAGAAGCAGTCAAGGGTAGCCTAGGGTTAGGGTTAGGCTTAGGGTTAGGCTTAGGGTACGGCTTAGGGTACGGGTTCGGGGAGGGCTTCGGGTACGGCGTAGGGTATGGGTTAGGGTTAGGGTTAGGGTTAGTGTTAGGGTTAGGACTCGGTTTAGGGTACGGGTTAGGATTAGGGTACGTGTTAGGGTTAGGGTAGGGGTTAGGGTTAGGGTACGCGTTAGGGTTAGGGTAGTGATTAAACCTATCCCACTCTCTAGATACCCCTTAGCACATAAAGGAATATTATTTGGGGGTCCAGCCATGGAGAAGAGTTTAGACACTAGGATTAGATAAGGAACACACCCATTATAAAGAAATCACATTAGGATTCTCTTTTTAAGCTGTTCCTTAAAACACTAGTGCTTAGGAAATCTATTGGAGGCAGAAGCAGTCAAGGGTAGCCTAGGGTTAGGGTTAGGCTTAGGTTTAGGCTTAGGGTACGGCTTAGGGTACGGTTTCGGGGAGGGCTTCGGGTACGGCGTAGGGTATGGGTTAGGGTTAGTGTTAGGGTTAGTGTTAGGGTTAGGGCTCGGTTTAGGGTACGGGTTAGGATTAGGGTACCTGTTAGGGTTAGGGTAGCGGTTAGCGTTAGGGTACGCGTTAGGGTTAGGGTAGTTATTAAACCTATCCCACTCTCTAGTTACCCCTTAGCACGTAAAGGAATATTATTTGGGGGTCCAGCCATGGAGAAGAGTTTAGACACTAGGATAAGATAAGGAACACACCCATTATAAAGAAATCACATTAGGATTCTCTTTTTAAGCTGTTCCTTAAAACACTAGTGCTTAGGAAATCTATTGGAGGCAAAAGCAGTCAAGGGTAGCCTACGGTTAGGGTTAGGCTTAGGGTTAGGCTTAGGGTACGGCTTAGGGTACGGGTTCGGGGAGGGCTTCGGGTACGGCGTAGGGTATGGGTTAGGGTTAGGGTTAGGGTTAGTGTTAGGGTTAGGGCTCGGTTTAGGATACGGGTTAGGATTAGGGTAAGTGTTAGGGTTAGGGTAGGGGTTAGGGTTAGGGTACGCGTTAGGGTTAGGGTAGTTATTAAACATATCCCACTCTCTAGATACCGTTTAGCACGTAAAGGAATATTATTTGGGGGTCCAGCCATGGAGAAGAGTTTAGACACTAGGATAAGATAAGGAACACACCCATTATAAAGAAATCACATTTGATTCTCTTTTTAAGCTGTTCCTTAAAACACTAGTGCTTAGGAAATCTGTTGGAGGCAGAAGCAGTCAAGGGTAGCCTAGGGTTAGGGTTAGGCTTAGGGTTAGGCTTAGGGTATGGCTTAGGGTACGGGTTCGGGGAGGGCTTCGGGTACGGCCTAGGGTACGGGTTAGGGTTAGGGTTAGGGTTAGTGTTAGGGTTAGGGCTCGGTTTAGGGTACGGGTTAGGATTAGTGTACGTGTTAGGTTTAGGGTAGCGGTTAGCGTTAGGGTACGCGTTAGGGTTAGGGTAGTTATTAAACCTATCCCACTCTCTAGTTACCCCTTAGCACGTAAAGGAATATTATTTGGTGGTCCAGCCATGGAGAAGAGTTTAGACACTAGGATAAGATAAGGAACACACCCATTATAAAGAAATCACATTAGGATTCTCTTTTTAAGCTGTTCCTTAAAACACTAGTGCTTAGGAAATCTGTTGGAGGCAGAAGCAGTCAAGGGTAGCCTAGGGTTAGGGTTAGGCTTAGGGTTAGGCTTAGGGTACGGCTTAGGGTACGGGTTCGGGGAGGGCTTCGGGTACGGCGTAGGGTATGGGTTAGGGTTAGGGTTAGGGTTAGTGTTAGGGTTAGGGCTCGGTTTAGGGTACGGGTTAGGATTAGGGTACGTGTTAGGGTTAGGGTAGGGGTTAGGGTTAGGGTACGCGTTAGGGTTAGGGTAGTTATTAAACATATCCCACTCTCTAGATACCCCTTAGCACGTAAAGGAATATTATTTGGGGGTCCAGCCATGGAGAAGAGTTTAGACACTAGGATCAGATAAGGAACACACCCATTATAAAGAAATCACATTAGGATTCTCTTTTTAAGCTGTTCCTTAAAACTCTAGTGCTTAGGAAATATATTGGAGGCAGAAGCAGTCAAGGGTAGCCTAGGGTTAGGGTTAGGCTTAGGGTTAGGCTTAGGGTACGGCTTAGGGTACGGGTTCGGGGAGGGTTTCTGGTACGGCGTAGGGTATGGGTTAGGGTTAGGGTTAGGGTTAGTGTTAGGATTAGGGCTCGGTTTAGGGTACGGGTTAGGATTAGGGTACGTGTTAGGGTTAGGGTAGGAGTTAGGGTTAGGGTACGCGTTAGGGTTAGGGTAGTTATTAAACCTATCCCACTCTCTAGATACCCCTTGGCACGTAAAGGAATATTATTTGGGGGTCCAGCCATGGAGAAGAGTTTAGACACTAAGATAATATAAGGAACACACACATTATAAAGAAATCACATTAGGATTCTCTTTTTAAGCTGTTCCTTAAAACACTAGTGCTTAGGAAATCTATTGGAGGCAGAAGCAGTCAAGGGTAGCCTAGGGTTAGGGTTAGGCTTAGGGGTAGGCTTAGGGTACGGCTTAGGGTACGGGTTCGGGGAGGGCTTCGGGTACGGCGTAGGGTATGGGTTAGGGTTAGGGTTAGGGTTAGTGTTAGGGTTAGGGCTCGGTTTAGGGTACGGGTTAGGATTAGGGTACGTGTTAGGGTTAGGTTAGTGGTTAGGGTTAGGGTACGCTTTAGGGTTAGGGTAGTTATTAAACCTATCCCTCTCTGTAGATACCCCTTAGCACGTAAAGGAATATTATTTGGGGGTCCAGCCATGGAGAAGAGTTTAGACACTAAGATAATATAAGGAACACACACATTATAAAGAAATCACATTAGGATTCTCTTTTTAAGCTGTTCCTTAAAACACTAGTGCTTAGGAAATCTATTGGAGGCAGAAGCAGTCAAGGGTAGCCTAGGGTTAGGGTTAGGCTTAGGGTACGGCTTAGGGTACGGGTTCGGGGAGGGCTTCGGGTACGGCGTAGGGTATGGGTTAGGGTTAGGGTTAGGGTTAGTGTTAGGGTTAGGGCTCGGTTTAGGGTACGGGTTAGGATTAGGGTACGTGTTAGGGTTAGGGTAGGGGTTAGGGTTATGTTACGCGTTAGGGTTAGGGTAGTGATTAAACCTATCCCACTCTCTAGATACCCCTTAGCACATAAAGGAATATTATTTGGGGGTCCAGCCTTGGAGAAGAGTTTAGACACTAGGATTAGATAAGGAACACACCCATTATAAAGAAATCACATTAGGATTCTCTTTTTAAGCTGTTCCTTAAAACACTAGTGCTTAGGAAATCTATTGGAGGCAGAAGCAGTCAAGGGTAGCCTAGGGTTAGGGTTAGGCTTAGGGTTAGGCTTAGGGTACGGCTTAGGGTACGGGTTCGGGGAGGGTTTCTGGTACGGCGTAGGGTATGGGTTAGGGTTAGGGTTAGGGTTAGTGTTAGGATTAGGGCTCGGTTTAGGGTACGGGTTAGGATTAGGGTACGTGTTAGGGTTAGGGTAGGGGTTAGGGTTAGGGTACGCGTTAGGGTTAGGGTAGTTATTAAACCTATCCCACTCTCTAGATACCCCTTGGCACGTAAAGGAATATTATTTGGGGGTCCAGCCATGGAGAAGAGTTTAGACACTAAGATAATATAAGGAACACACACATTATAAAGAAATCACATTAGGATTCTCTTTTTAAGCTGTTCCTTAAAACACTAGTGCTTAGGAAATCTTTTGGAGGCAGAAGCAGTCAAGGGTAGCCTAGGGTTAGGGTTAGGCTTAGGGGTAGGCTTAGGGTACGGCTTAGGGTACGGGTTCGGGGAGGGCTTCGGGTACGGCGTAGGGTATGGGTTAGGGTTAGGGTTAGGGTTAGTGTTAGGGTTAGGGCTCGGTTTAGGGTACGGGTTAGGATTAGGGTACGTGTTAGGGTTAGGTTAGTGGTTAGGGTTAGGGTACGCTTTAGGGTTAGGGTAGTTATTAAACCTATCCCTCTCTGTAGATACCCCTTAGCACGTAAAGGAATATTATTTGGGGGTCCAGCCATGGAGAAGAGTTTAGACACTAAGATAATATAAGGAACACACACATTATAAAGAAATCACATTAGGATTCTCTTTTTAAGCTGTTCCTTAAAACACTAGTGCTTAGGAAATCTATTGGAGGCAGAAGCAGTCAAGGGTAGCCTAGGGTTAGGGTTAGGCTTAGGGTACGGCTTAGGGTACGGGTTCGGGGAGGGCTTCGGGTACGGCGTAGGGTATGGGTTAGGGTTAGGGTTAGGGTTAGTGTTAGGGTTAGGGCTCGGTTTAGGGTACGGGTTAGGATTAGGGTACCTGTTAGGGTTAGGGTAGCGGTTAGCGTTAGGGTACGCGTTAGGGTTAGGGTAGTTATTAAACCTATCCCACTCTCTAGTTACCCCTTAGCACGTAAAGGAATATTATTTGGGGGTCCAGCCATGGAGAAGAGTTTAGACACTAGGATAAGATAAGGAACACACCCATTATAAAGAAATCACATTAGGATTCTCTTTTTAAGCTGTTCCTTAAAACACTAGTGCTTAGGAAATCTATTGGAGGCAAAAGCAGTCAAGGGTAGCCTACGGTTAGGGTTAGGCTTAGGGTTAGGCTTAGGGTACGGCTTAGGGTACGGGTTCGGGGAGGGCTTCGGGTACGGCGTAGGGTATGGGTTAGGGTTAGGGTTAGGGTTAGTGTTAGGTTTAGGGCTCGGTTTAGGATACGGGTTAGGATTAGGGTAAGTGTTAGGGTTAGGGTAGGGGTTAGGGTTAGGGTACGCGTTAGGGTTAGGGTAGTTATTAAACATATCCCACTCTCTAGATACCGTTTAGCACGTAAAGGAATATTATTTGGGGGTCCAGCCATGGAGAAGAGTTTAGACACTAGGATAAGATAAGGAACACACCCATTATAAAGAAATCACATTTGATTCTCTTTTTAAGCTGTTCCTTAAAACACTAGTGCTTAGGAAATCTGTTGGAGGCAGAAGCAGTCAAGGGTAGCCTAGGGTTAGGGTTAGGCTTAGGGTTAGGCTTAGGGTATGGCTTAGGGTACGGGTTCGGGGAGGGCTTCGGGTACGGCCTAGGGTACGGGTTAGGGTTAGGGTTAGGGTTAGTGTTAGGGTTAGGGCTCGGTTTAGGGTACGGGTTAGGATTAGTGTACGTGTTAGGTTTAGGGTAGCGGTTAGCGTTAGGGTACGCGTTAGGGTTAGGGTAGTTATTAAACCTATCCCACTCTCTAGTTACCCCTTAGCACGTAAAGGAATATTATTTGGTGGTCCAGCCATGGAGAAGAGTTTAGACACTAGGATAAGATAAGGAACACACCCATTATAAAGAAATCACATTAGGATTCTCTTTTTAAGCTGTTCCTTAAAACACTAGTGCTTAGGAAATCTGTTGGAGGCAGAAGCAGTCAAGGGTAGCCTAGGGTTAGGGTTAGGCTTAGGGTACGGCTTAGGGTACGGGTTCGGGGAGGGCTTCGGGTACGGCGTAGGGTATGGGTTAGGGTTAGGGTTAGGGTTAGTGTTAGGGTTAGGGCTCGGTTTAGGGTACGGGTTAGGATTAGGGTACGTGTTAGGGTTAGGGTAGGGGTTAGGGTTAGGGTACGCGTTAGGGTTAGGGTAGTTATTAAACATATCCCACTCTCTAGATACCCCTTAGCACGTAAAGGAATATTATTTGGGGGTCCAGCCATGGAGAAGAGTTTAGACACTAGGATAAGATAAGGAACACACCCATTATAAAGAAATCACATTAGGATTCTCTTTTTAAGCTGTTCCTTAAAACTCTAGTGCTTAGGAAATATATTGGAGGCAGAAGCAGTCAAGGGTAGCCTAGGGTTAGGGTTAGGCTTAGGGTTAGGCTTAGGGTACGGCTTAGGGTACGGGTTCGGGGAGGGTTTCTGGTACGGCGTAGGGTATGGGTTAGGGTTAGGGTTAGGGTTAGTGTTAGGATTAGGGCTCGGTTTAGGGTACGGGTTAGGATTAGGGTACGTGTTAGGGTTAGGGTAGGAGTTAGGGTTAGGGTACGCGTTAGGGTTAGGGTAGTTATTAAACCTATCCCACTCTCTAGATACCCCTTGGCACGTAAAGGAATATTATTTGGGGGTCCAGCCATGGAGAAGAGTTTAGACACTAAGATAATATAAGGAACACACACATTATAAAGAAATCACATTAGGATTCTCTTTTTAAGCTGTTCCTTAAAACACTAGTGCTTAGGAAATCTATTGGAGGCAGAAGCAGTCAAGGGTAGCCTAGGGTTAGGGTTAGGCTTAGGGGTAGGCTTAGGGTACGGCTTAGGGTACGGGTTCGGGGAGGGCTTCGGGTACGGCGTAGGGTATGGGTTAGGGTTAGGGTTAGGGTTAGTGTTAGGGTTAGGGCTCGGTTTAGGGTACGGGTTAGGATTAGGGTACGTGTTAGGGTTAGGTTAGTGGTTAGGGTTAGTGTACGCTTTAGGGTTAGGGTAGTTATTAAACCTATCCCTCTCTGTAGATACCCCTTAGCACGTAAAGGAATATTATTTGGGGGTCCAGCCATGGAGAAGAGTTTAGACACTAAGATAATATAAGGAACACACACATTATAAAGAAATCACATTAGGATTCTCTTTTTAAGCTGTTCCTTAAAACACTAGTGCTTAGGAAATCTATTGGAGGCAGAAGCAGTCAAGGGTAGCCTAGGGTTAGGGTTAGGCTTAGGGTACGGCTTAGGGTACGGGTTCGGGGAGGGCTTCGGTTACGGCGTAGGGTATGGGTTAGGGTTAGGGTTAGGGTTAGTGTTAGGGTTAGGGCTCGGTTTAGGGTACGGGTTAGGATTAGGGTACGTGTTAGGGTTAGGGTAGGGGTTAGGGTTATGTTACGCGTTAGGGTTAGGGTAGTGATTAAACCTATCCCACTCTCTAGATACCCCTTAGCACATAAAGGAATATTATTTGGGGGTCCAGCCTTGGAGAAGAGTTTAGACACTAGGATTAGATAAGGAACACACCCATTATAAAGAAATCACATTAGGATTCTCTTTTTAAGCTGTTCCTTAAAACACTAGTGCTTAGGAAATCTATTGGAGGCAGAAGCAGTCAAGGGTAGCCTAGGGTTAGGGTTAGGCTTAGGGTTAGGCTTAGGGTACGGCTTAGGGTACGGGTTCGGGGAGGGTTTCTGGTACGGCGTAGGGTATGGGTTAGGGTTAGGGTTAGGGTTAGTGTTAGGATTAGGGCTCGGTTTAGGGTACGGGTTAGGATTAGGGTACGTGTTAGGGTTAGGGTAGGGGTTAGGGTTAGGGTACGCGTTAGGGTTAGGGTAGTTATTAAACCTATCCCACTCTCTAGATACCCCTTGGCACGTAAAGGAATATTATTTGGGGGTCCAGCCATGGAGAAGAGTTTAGACACTAAGATAATATAAGGAACACACACATTATAAAGAAATCACATTAGGATTCTCTTTTTAAGCTGTTCCTTAAAACACTAGTGCTTAGGAAATCTTTTGGAGGCAGAAGCAGTCAAGGGTAGCCTAGGGTTAGGGTTAGGCTTAGGGGTAGGCTTAGGGTACGGCTTAGGGTACGGGTTCGGGGAGGGCTTCGGGTACGGCGTAGGGTATGGGTTAGGGTTAGGGTTAGGGTTAGTGTTAGGGTTAGGGCTCGGTTTAGGGTACGGGTTAGGATTAGGGTACGTGTTAGGGTTAGGTTAGTGGTTAGGGTTAGGGTACGCTTTAGGGTTAGGGTAGTTATTAAACCTATCCCTCTCTGTAGATACCCCTTAGCACGTAAAGGAATATTATTTGGGGGTCCAGCCATGGAGAAGAGTTTAGACACTAAGATAATATAAGGAACACACACATTATAAAGAAATCACATTAGGATTCTCTTTTTAAGCTGTTCCTTAAAACACTAGTGCTTAGGAAATCTATTGGAGGCAGAAGCAGTCAAGGGTAGCCTAGGGTTAGGGTTAGGCTTAGGGTACGGCTTAGGGTACGGGTTCGGGGAGGGCTTCGGGTACGGCGTAGGGTATGGGTTAGGGTTAGGGTTAGGGTTAGTGTTAGGGTTAGGGCTCGGTTTAGGGTACGGGTTAGGATTAGGGTACGTGTTAGGGTTAGGGTAGGGGTTAGGGTTATGTTACGCGTTAGGGTTAGGGTAGTGATTAAACCTATCCCACTCTCTAGATACCCCTTAGCACGTAAAGGAATATTATTTGGGGGTCCAGCCATGGAGAAGAGTTTAGACACTAGGATAAGATAAGGAACACACCCATTATAAAGAAATCACATTAGGATTCTCTTTTTAAGCTGTTCCTTAAAACACTAGTGCTTAGGAAATCTATTGGAGGCAAAAGCAGTCAAGGGTAGCCTACGGTTAGGGTTAGGCTTAGGGTTAGGCTTAGGGTACGGCTTAGGGTACGGGTTCGGGGAGGGCTTCGGGTACGGCGTAGGGTATGGGTTAGGGTTAGGGTTAGGGTTAGTGTTAGGGTTAGGGCTCGGTTTAGGATACGGGTTAGGATTAGGGTACGTGTTAGGGTTAGGGTAGGGGTTAGGGTTAGGGTACGTGTTAGGGTTAGGGTAGTTATTAAACATATCCCACTCTCTAAATACCCCTTAGCACGTAAAGGAATATTATTTGGGGGTCCAGCCATGGAGAAGACTTTAGACACTAGGATAAGATAAGGAACACACCCATTATAAAGAAATCACATAAGGATTCTCTTTTTAAGCTGTTCCTTAAAACACTAGTGCTTAGGAAATCTGTTGGAGGCAGAAGCAGTCAAGGGTAGCCTAGGGTTAGGGTTAGGCTTAGGGTTAGGCTTAGGGTACGGCTTAGGGTACGGGTTCGGGGAGGGCTTCGGGTACGGCGTAGGGTATGGGTTAGGGTTAGGGTTAGGGTTAGTGTTAGTGTTAGGGCTCGGTTTAGGGTACGGGTTAGGATTAGGGTACGTGTTAGGGTTAGGGTAGGGGTTATGGTTAGTGTACGCGTTAGGGTTAGGGTAGTTATTAAACATATCCCCCTCTCTAGATACCCCTTAGCACGTAAAGGAATATTATTTGGGGGTCCAGCCATGGAGAAGAGTTTAGACACTAGGATCAGATAAGGAACACACCCATTATAAAGAAATCACATTAGGATTCTCTTTTTAAGCTGTTCCTTAAAACTCTAGTGCTTAGGAAATCTATTGGAGGCAGAAGCAGTCAAGGGTAGCCTAGGGTTAGGGTTAGGCTTAGGGTTAGGCTTAGGGTACGGCTTAGGGTACGGGTTCGGGGAGGGCTTCGGGTACGGCGTAGGGTATGGGTTAGGGTTAGGGTTAGGGTTAGTGTTAGGGTTAGGGCTCGGTTTAGGGTACGGGTTAGGATTAGGGTACGTGTTAGGGTTAGGGTAGGGGTTAGGGTTATGTTACGCGTTAGGGTTAGGGTAGTGATTAAACCTATCCCACTCTCTAGATACCCCTTAGCACGTAAAGGAATATTATTTGGGGGTCCAGCCATGGAGAAGAGTTTAGACACTAGGATAAGATAAGGAACACACCCATTATAAAGAAATCACATTAGGATTCTCTTTTTAAGCTGTTCCTTAAAACACTAGTGCTTAGGAAATCTATTGGAGGCAAAAGCAGTCAAGGGTAGCCTACGGTTAGGGTTAGGCTTAGGGTTAGGCTTAGGGTACGGCTTAGGGTACGGGTTCGGGGAGGGCTTCGGGTACGGCGTAGGGTATGGGTTAGGGTTAGGGTTAGGGTTAGTGTTAGGGTTAGGGCTCGGTTTAGGATACGGGTTAGGATTAGGGTACGTGTTAGGGTTAGGGTAGGGGTTAGGGTTAGGGTACGTGTTAGGGTTAGGGTAGTTATTAAACATATCCCACTCTCTAAATACCCCTTAGCACGTAAAGGAATATTATTTGGGGGTCCAGCCATGGAGAAGACTTTAGACACTAGGATAAGATAAGGAACACACCCATTATAAAGAAATCACATAAGGATTCTCTTTTTAAGCTGTTCCTTAAAACACTAGTGCTTAGGAAATCTGTTGGAGGCAGAAGCAGTCAAGGGTAGCCTAGGGTTAGGGTTAGGCTTAGGGTTAGGCTTAGGGTACGGCTTAGGGTACGGGTTCGGGGAGGGCTTCGGGTACGGCGTAGGGTATGGGTTAGGGTTAGGGTTAGGGTTAGTGTTAGTGTTAGGGCTCGGTTTAGGGTACGGGTTAGGATTAGGGTACGTGTTAGGGTTAGGGTAGGGGTTATGGTTAGTGTACGCGTTAGGGTTAGGGTAGTTATTAAACATATCCCCCTCTCTAGATACCCCTTAGCACGTAAAGGAATATTATTTGGGGGTCCAGCCATGGAGAAGAGTTTAGACACTAGGATCAGATAAGGAACACACCCATTATAAAGAAATCACATTAGGATTCTCTTTTTAAGCTGTTCCTTAAAACTCTAGTGCTTAGGAAATCTATTGGAGGCAGAAGCAGTCAAGGGTAGCCTAGGGTTAGGGTTAGGCTTAGGGTTAGGCTTAGGGTACCGCTTAGGGTACGGGTTCGGGGAGGGCTTCGGGTACGGCGTAGGGTATGGGTTAGGGTTAGGGTTAGGGTTAGTGTTAGGGTTAGGGCTGGGTTTAGGGTACGGGTTAGGATTTGGGTACGTGTTAGGTTTAGGGTAGCGGTTAGTGTTAGGGTACGCGTTAGGGTTAGGGTAGTTATTAAACCTATCCCACTCTCTAGTTACCCCTTAGCACGTAAAGGAATATTATTTGGGGGTCCAGCCATGGAGAAGAGTTTAGACACTAGGATAAGATAAGGAACACACCCAATATAAAGAAATCACATAAGGATTCTCTTTTTAAGCTGTTCCTTAAAACACTAGTGCTTAGGAAATCTGTTGGAGGCAGAAGCAGTCAAGGGTAGCCTAGGGTTAGGGTTAGGCTTAGGGTTAGGCTTAGGGTACGGCTTAGGGTACGGGTTCGGGGAGGGCTTCGGGTACGGCGTAGGGTATGGGTTAGGTTTAGGGTTAGGGTAGTGTTAGGTTTAGGGCTCGGTTTAGGGTACGGGTTAGGATTAGGGTACGTGTTAGGGTTAGGGTAGGGGTTAGGGTTAGG
Source organism: Balaenoptera physalus (assembly GCF_965194825.1). Lineage (NCBI taxonomy): Eukaryota > Metazoa > Chordata > Mammalia > Artiodactyla > Balaenopteridae > Balaenoptera > Balaenoptera physalus. The sequence continues at coordinate 83,361 of NW_028125587.1, read as the reverse complement.
GTACGCGTTAGGGTTAGGGTAGTGATTAAACCTATCCCACTCTCTAGATACCCCTTAGCACGTAAAGGAATATTATTAGGGGGTCCAGCCACGGAGAAGAATTTAGACACTAAGATAATATAAGAAACACACACATTATAAAGAAATCACATTAGGATTCTCTTTTTAAGCTGTTCCTTAAAACACTAGTGCTTAGGAAATCTATTGGAGGCAGAAGCAGTCAAGGGTAGCCTAGGGTTAGGGTTAGGCTTACGGTTATGCTTAGGGTACGGCTTAGGGTACGTGTTCGGGGAGGGCTTCGGGTACGGCGTAGGGTTTGGGTTAAGGTTAGGCTTAGTGTTAGGGTTAGGACTCGGTTTAGGGTAAGCTTTAGGATTAGGGTACATGTTAGGTTTAGGGTAGGGGTTAGGGTTAGGGTACACGTTACGGTTAGGGTAGTTATTAAACCTATCCCACTCTCTAGATACCCCTTAGCACGTAAAGGAATATTATGTGGGGGTCCAGCCATGGAGAAGTGTTTAGACACTAGGATAAGATAAGGAACACACCCATTATAAAGAAATCACATTAGTATTCTCTTTTTAAGCTGTTCCTTAAAACACTAGTGCTTAGGAAATCTATTGGAGGCAGAAGCAGTCAAGGGTAGCCTAGGGTTAGGGTTAGGCTTAGGGTTAGGCTTAGGGTACGGCTTAGGGTACGGTTTCGGGGAGGGCTTCGGGTACGGCGTAGGGTATGGGTTAGGGTTAGGGTTAGGGTTAGTGTTAGGGTTAGGGCTCGCTTTAGGGTACGGGTTAGGATTAGGGTACGTGTTAGGGTTAGGTTAGGGGTTAGGGTTAGGGTACGCGTTAGGGTTAGGGTAGTTATTAAACCTATCCCACTCTCTAGATACCCCTTAGCACGTAAAGGAATATTATTTGGGGGTCCAGCCATGGAGAAGAGTTTAGACACTAAGATAATATAAGAAACACACCCATTATAAAGAAATCACATTAGGATTCTCTTTTTAAGCTGTTCCTTAAAACACTAGTGCTTAGGAAATCTATTGGAGGCAGAAGCAGTCAAGGGTAGCCTAGGGTTAGGGTTAGGCTTAGGGGTAGGCTTAGGGTACGGCTTAGGGTACGGGTTCGGGGAGGGCTTCGGGTACGGCGTAGGGTATGGGTTAGGGTTAGGGTTAGGGTTAGTGTTAGGGTTAGGACTCGGTTTAGGGTACGGGTTAGGATTAGGGTACGTGTTAGGGTTAGTTTAGGGGTTAGGGTTAGGGTACGCATTAGGGTTAGGGTAGTTATTAAACCTATCCCTCTCTCTAGATACCCCTTAGCACGTAAAGGAATATTATTTGGGTGTCCAGCCATGGAGAAGAGTTTAGACACTAAGATAATATAAGGAACACACACATTATAAAGAAATCACATTAGGATTCTCTTTTTAAGCTGTTCCTTAAAACACTAGTGCTTAGGAAATCTATTGGAGGCAGAAGCAGTCAAGGGTAGCCTAGGGTTAGGGTTAGGCTTAGGGTTAGGCTTAGGGTACGGCTTAGGGTACGGGTTCGGGGAGGGCTTCGGGTACGGCGTAGGGTATGGGTTAGGGTTAGGGTTAGGGTTAGTGTTAGGGTTAGGACTCGGTTTAGGGTACGGGTTAGGATTAGGGTACGTGTTAGGGTTAGGGTAGGGGTTAGGGTTAGGGTACGCGTTAGGGTTAGGGTAGTGATTAAACCTATCCCACTCTCTAGATACCCCTTATCACATAAAGGAATATTATTTGGGGGTCCAGCCATGGAGAAGAGTTTAGACACTAGGATTAGATAAGGAACACACCCATTATAAAGAAATCACATTAGGATTCTCTTTTTAAGCTGTTCCTTAAAACACTAGTGCTTAGGAAATCTATTGGAGGCAGAAGCAGTCAAGGGTAGCCTAGGGTTAGGGTTAGGCTTAGGTTTAGGCTTAGGGTACGGCTTAGGGTACGGTTTCGGGGAGGGCTTCGGGTACGGCGTAGGGTATGGGTTAGGGTTAGTGTTAGGGTTAGTGTTAGGGTTAGGGCTCGGTTTAGGGTACGGGTTAGGATTAGGGTACCTGTTAGGGTTAGGGTAGCGGTTAGCGTTAGGGTACGCGTTAGGGTTAGGGTAGTTATTAAACCTATCCCACTCTCTAGTTACCCCTTAGCACGTAAAGGAATATTATTTGGGGGTCCAGCCATGGAGAAGAGTTTAGACACTAGGATAAGATAAGGAACACACCCATTATAAAGAAATCACATTAGGATTCTCTTTTTAAGCTGTTCCTTAAAACACTAGTGCTTAGGAAATCTATTGGAGGCAAAAGCAGTCAAGGGTAGCCTACGGTTAGGGTTAGGCTTAGGGTTAGGCTTAGGGTACGGCTTAGGGTACGGGTTCGGGGAGGGCTTCGGGTACGGCGTAGGGTATGGGTTAGGGTTAGGGTTAGGGTTAGTGTTAGGGTTAGGGCTCGGTTTAGGATACGGGTTAGGATTAGGGTAAGTGTTAGGGTTAGGGTAGGGGTTAGGGTTAGGGTACGCGTTAGGGTTAGGGTAGTTATTAAACATATCCCACTCTCTAGATACCGTTTAGCACGTAAAGGAATATTATTTGGGGGTCCAGCCATGGAGAAGAGTTTAGACACTAGGATAAGATAAGGAACACACCCATTATAAAGAAATCACATTTGATTCTCTTTTTAAGCTGTTCCTTAAAACACTAGTGCTTAGGAAATCTGTTGGAGGCAGAAGCAGTCAAGGGTAGCCTAGGGTTAGGGTTAGGCTTAGGGTTAGGCTTAGGGTATGGCTTAGGGTACGGGTTCGGGGAGGGCTTCGGGTACGGCCTAGGGTACGGGTTAGGGTTAGGGTTAGGGTTAGTGTTAGGGTTAGGGCTCGGTTTAGGGTACGGGTTAGGATTAGTGTACGTGTTAGGTTTAGGGTAGCGGTTAGCGTTAGGGTACGCGTTAGGGTTAGGGTAGTTATTAAACCTATCCCACTCTCTAGTTACCCCTTAGCACGTAAAGGAATATTATTTGGTGGTCCAGCCATGGAGAAGAGTTTAGACACTAGGATAAGATAAGGAACACACCCATTATAAAGAAATCACATTAGGATTCTCTTTTTAAGCTGTTCCTTAAAACACTAGTGCTTAGGAAATCTGTTGGAGGCAGAAGCAGTCAAGGGTAGCCTAGGGTTAGGGTTAGGCTTAGGGTTAGGCTTAGGGTACGGCTTAGGGTACGGGTTCGGGGAGGGCTTCGGGTACGGCGTAGGGTATGGGTTAGGGTTAGGGTTAGGGTTAGTGTTAGTGTTAGGGCTCGGTTTAGGGTACGGGTTAGGATTAGGGTACGTGTTAGGGTTAGGGTAGGGGTTAGGGTTAGGGTACGCGTTAGGGTTAGGGTAGTTATTAAACATATCCCACTCTCTAGATACCCCTTAGCACGTAAAGGAATATTATTTGGGGGTCCAGCCATGGAGAAGAGTTTAGACACTAGGATCAGATAAGGAACACACCCATTATAAAGAAATCACATTAGGATTCTCTTTTTAAGCTGTTCCTTAAAACTCTAGTGCTTAGGAAATATATTGGAGGCAGAAGCAGTCAAGGGTAGCCTAGGGTTAGGGTTAGGCTTAGGGTTAGGCTTAGGGTACGGCTTAGGGTACGGGTTCGGGGAGGGTTTCTGGTACGGCGTAGGGTATGGGTTAGGGTTAGGGTTAGGGTTAGTGTTAGGATTAGGGCTCGGTTTAGGGTACGGGTTAGGATTAGGGTACGTGTTAGGGTTAGGGTAGGAGTTAGGGTTAGGGTACGCGTTAGGGTTAGGGTAGTTATTAAACCTATCCCACTCTCTAGATACCCCTTGGCACGTAAAGGAATATTATTTGGGGGTCCAGCCATGGAGAAGAGTTTAGACACTAAGATAATATAAGGAACACACACATTATAAAGAAATCACATTAGGATTCTCTTTTTAAGCTGTTCCTTAAAACACTAGTGCTTAGGAAATCTATTGGAGGCAGAAGCAGTCAAGGGTAGCCTAGGGTTAGGGTTAGGCTTAGGGGTAGGCTTAGGGTACGGCTTAGGGTACGGGTTCGGGGAGGGCTTCGGGTACGGCGTAGGGTATGGGTTAGGGTTAGGGTTAGGGTTAGTGTTAGGGTTAGGGCTCGGTTTAGGGTACGGGTTAGGATTAGGGTACGTGTTAGGGTTAGGTTAGTGGTTAGGGTTAGGGTACGCTTTAGGGTTAGGGTAGTTATTAAACCTATCCCTCTCTGTAGATACCCCTTAGCACGTAAAGGAATATTATTTGGGGGTCCAGCCATGGAGAAGAGTTTAGACACTAAGATAATATAAGGAACACACACATTATAAAGAAATCACATTAGGATTCTCTTTTTAAGCTGTTCCTTAAAACACTAGTGCTTAGGAAATCTATTGGAGGCAGAAGCAGTCAAGGGTAGCCTAGGGTTAGGGTTAGGCTTAGGGTACGGCTTAGGGTACGGGTTCGGGGAGGGCTTCGGGTACGGCGTAGGGTATGGGTTAGGGTTAGGGTTAGGGTTAGTGTTAGGGTTAGGGCTCGGTTTAGGGTACGGGTTAGGATTAGGGTACGTGTTAGGGTTAGGGTAGGGGTTAGGGTTATGTTACGCGTTAGGGTTAGGGTAGTGATTAAACCTATCCCACTCTCTAGATACCCCTTAGCACATAAAGGAATATTATTTGGGGGTCCAGCCTTGGAGAAGAGTTTAGACACTAGGATTAGATAAGGAACACACCCATTATAAAGAAATCACATTAGGATTCTCTTTTTAAGCTGTTCCTTAAAACACTAGTGCTTAGGAAATCTATTGGAGGCAGAAGCAGTCAAGGGTAGCCTAGGGTTAGGGTTAGGCTTAGGGTTAGGCTTAGGGTACGGCTTAGGGTACGGGTTCGGGGAGGGTTTCTGGTACGGCGTAGGGTATGGGTTAGGGTTAGGGTTAGGGTTAGTGTTAGGATTAGGGCTCGGTTTAGGGTACGGGTTAGGATTAGGGTACGTGTTAGGGTTAGGGTAGGGGTTAGGGTTAGGGTACGCGTTAGGGTTAGGGTAGTTATTAAACCTATCCCACTCTCTAGATACCCCTTGGCACGTAAAGGAATATTATTTGGGGGTCCAGCCATGGAGAAGAGTTTAGACACTAAGATAATATAAGGAACACACACATTATAAAGAAATCACATTAGGATTCTCTTTTTAAGCTGTTCCTTAAAACACTAGTGCTTAGGAAATCTTTTGGAGGCAGAAGCAGTCAAGGGTAGCCTAGGGTTAGGGTTAGGCTTAGGGGTAGGCTTAGGGTACGGCTTAGGGTACGGGTTCGGGGAGGGCTTCGGGTACGGCGTAGGGTATGGGTTAGGGTTAGGGTTAGGGTTAGTGTTAGGGTTAGGGCTCGGTTTAGGGTACGGGTTAGGATTAGGGTACGTGTTAGGGTTAGGTTAGTGGTTAGGGTTAGGGTACGCTTTAGGGTTAGGGTAGTTATTAAACCTATCCCTCTCTGTAGATACCCCTTAGCACGTAAAGGAATATTATTTGGGGGTCCAGCCATGGAGAAGAGTTTAGACACTAAGATAATATAAGGAACACACACATTATAAAGAAATCACATTAGGATTCTCTTTTTAAGCTGTTCCTTAAAACACTAGTGCTTAGGAAATCTATTGGAGGCAGAAGCAGTCAAGGGTAGCCTAGGGTTAGGGTTAGGCTTAGGGTACGGCTTAGGGTACGGGTTCGGGGAGGGCTTCGGGTACGGCGTAGGGTATGGGTTAGGGTTAGGGTTAGGGTTAGTGTTAGGGTTAGGGCTCGGTTTAGGGTACGGGTTAGGATTAGGGTACCTGTTAGGGTTAGGGTAGCGGTTAGCGTTAGGGTACGCGTTAGGGTTAGGGTAGTTATTAAACCTATCCCACTCTCTAGTTACCCCTTAGCACGTAAAGGAATATTATTTGGGGGTCCAGCCATGGAGAAGAGTTTAGACACTAGGATAAGATAAGGAACACACCCATTATAAAGAAATCACATTAGGATTCTCTTTTTAAGCTGTTCCTTAAAACACTAGTGCTTAGGAAATCTATTGGAGGCAAAAGCAGTCAAGGGTAGCCTACGGTTAGGGTTAGGCTTAGGGTTAGGCTTAGGGTACGGCTTAGGGTACGGGTTCGGGGAGGGCTTCGGGTACGGCGTAGGGTATGGGTTAGGGTTAGGGTTAGGGTTAGTGTTAGGGTTAGGGCTCGGTTTAGGATACGGGTTAGGATTAGGGTAAGTGTTAGGGTTAGGGTAGGGGTTAGGGTTAGGGTACGCGTTAGGGTTAGGGTAGTTATTAAACATATCCCACTCTCTAGATACCGTTTAGCACGTAAAGGAATATTATTTGGGGGTCCAGCCATGGAGAAGAGTTTAGACACTAGGATAAGATAAGGAACACACCCATTATAAAGAAATCACATTTGATTCTCTTTTTAAGCTGTTCCTTAAAACACTAGTGCTTAGGAAATCTGTTGGAGGCAGAAGCAGTCAAGGGTAGCCTAGGGTTAGGGTTAGGCTTAGGGTTAGGCTTAGGGTATGGCTTAGGGTACGGGTTCGGGGAGGGCTTCGGGTATGGCCTAGGGTACGGGTTAGGGTTAGGGTTAGGGTTAGTGTTAGGGTTAGGGCTCGGTTTAGGGTACGGGTTAGGATTAGTGTACGTGTTAGGTTTAGGGTAGCGGTTAGCGTTAGGGTACGCGTTAGGGTTAGGGTAGTTATTAAACCTATCCCACTCTCTAGTTACCCCTTAGCACGTAAAGGAATATTATTTGGTGGTCCAGCCATGGAGAAGAGTTTAGACACTAGGATAAGATAAGGAACACACCCATTATAAAGAAATCACATTAGGATTCTCTTTTTAAGCTGTTCCTTAAAACACTAGTGCTTAGGAAATCTGTTGGAGGCAGAAGCAGTCAAGGGTAGCCTAGGGTTAGGGTTAGGCTTAGGGTTAGGCTTAGGGTACGGCTTAGGGTACGGGTTCGGGGAGGGCTTCGGGTACGGCGTAGGGTATGGGTTAGGGTTAGGGTTAGGGTTAGTGTTAGGGTTAGGGCTCGGTTTAGGGTACGGGTTAGGATTAGGGTACGTGTTAGGGTTAGGGTAGGGGTTAGGGTTAGGGTACGCGTTAGGGTTAGGGTAGTTATTAAACATATCCCACTCTCTAGATACCCCTTAGCACGTAAAGGAATATTATTTGGGGGTCCAGCCATGGAGAAGAGTTTAGACACTAGGATCAGATAAGGAACACACCCATTATAAAGAAATCACATTAGGATTCTCTTTTTAAGCTGTTCCTTAAAACTCTAGTGCTTAGGAAATATATTGGAGGCAGAAGCAGTCAAGGGTAGCCTAGGGTTAGGGTTAGGCTTAGGGTTAGGCTTAGGGTACGGCTTAGGGTACGGGTTCGGGGAGGGTTTCTGGTACGGCGTAGGGTATGGGTTAGGGTTAGGGTTAGGGTTAGTGTTAGGATTAGGGCTCGGTTTAGGGTACGGGTTAGGATTAGGGTACGTGTTAGGGTTAGGGTAGGAGTTAGGGTTAGGGTACGCGTTAGGGTTAGGGTAGTTATTAAACCTATCCCACTCTCTAGATACCCCTTGGCACGTAAAGGAATATTATTTGGGGGTCCAGCCATGGAGAAGAGTTTAGACACTAAGATAATATAAGGAACACACACATTATAAAGAAATCACATTAGGATTCTCTTTTTAAGCTGTTCCTTAAAACACTAGTGCTTAGGAAATCTATTGGAGGCAGAAGCAGTCAAGGGTAGCCTAGGGTTAGGGTTAGGCTTAGGGGTAGGCTTAGGGTACGGCTTAGGGTACGGGTTCGGGGAGGGCTTCGGGTACGGCGTAGGGTATGGGTTAGGGTTAGGGTTAGGGTTAGTGTTAGGGTTAGGGCTCGGTTTAGGGTACGGGTTAGGATTAGGGTACGTGTTAGGGTTAGGTTAGTGGTTAGGGTTAGGGTACGCTTTAGGGTTAGGGTAGTTAGTAAACCTATCCCTCTCTGTAGATACCCCTTAGCACGTAAAGGAATATTATTTGGGGGTCCAGCCATGGAGAAGAGTTTAGACACTAAGATAATATAAGGAACACACACATTATAAAGAAATCACATTAGGATTCTCTTTTTAAGCTGTTCCTTAAAACACTAGTGCTTAGGAAATCTATTGGAGGCAGAAGCAGTCAAGGGTAGCCTAGGGTTAGGGTTAGGCTTAGGGTACGGCTTAGGGTACGGGTTCGGGGAGGGCTTCGGGTACGGCGTAGGGTATGGGTTAGGGTTAGGGTTAGGGTTAGTGTTAGGGTTAGGGCTCGGTTTAGGGTACGGGTTAGGATTAGGGTACGTGTTAGGGTTAGGGTAGGGGTTAGGGTTATGTTACGCGTTAGGGTTAGGGTAGTGATTAAACCTATCCCACTCTCTAGATACCCCTTAGCACATAAAGGAATATTATTTGGGGGTCCAGCCTTGGAGAAGAGTTTAGACACTAGGATTAGATAAGGAACACACCCATTATAAAGAAATCACATTAGGATTCTCTTTTTAAGCTGTTCCTTAAAACACTAGTGCTTAGGAAATCTATTGGAGGCAGAAGCAGTCAAGGGTAGCCTAGGGTTAGGGTTAGGCTTAGGGTTAGGCTTAGGGTACGGCTTAGGGTACGGGTTCGGGGAGGGTTTCTGGTACGGCGTAGGGTATGGGTTAGGGTTAGGGTTAGGGTTAGTGTTAGGATTAGGGCTCGGTTTAGGGTACGGGTTAGGATTAGGGTACGTGTTAGGGTTAGGGTAGGGGTTAGGGTTAGGGTACGCGTTAGGGTTAGGGTAGTTATTAAACCTATCCCACTCTCTAGATACCCCTTGGCACGTAAAGGAATATTATTTGGGGGTCCAGCCATGGAGAAGAGTTTAGACACTAAGATAATATAAGGAACACACACATTATAAAGAAATCACATTAGGATTCTCTTTTTAAGCTGTTCCTTAAAACACTAGTGCTTAGGAAATCTTTTGGAGGCAGAAGCAGTCAAGGGTAGCCTAGGGTTAGGGTTAGGCTTAGGGGTAGGCTTAGGGTACGGCTTAGGGTACGGGTTCGGGGAGGGCTTCGGGTACGGCGTAGGGTATGGGTTAGGGTTAGGGTTAGGGTTAGTGTTAGGGTTAGGGCTCGGTTTAGGGTACGGGTTAGGATTAGGGTACGTGTTAGGGTTAGGTTAGTGGTTAGGGTTAGGGTACGCTTTAGGGTTAGGGTAGTTATTAAACCTATCCCTCTCTGTAGATACCCCTTAGCACGTAAAGGAATATTATTTGGGGGTCCAGCCATGGAGAAGAGTTTAGACACTAAGATAATATAAGGAACACACACATTATAAAGAAATCACATTAGGATTCTCTTTTTAAGCTGTTCCTTAAAACACTAGTGCTTAGGAAATCTATTGGAGGCAGAAGCAGTCAAGGGTAGCCTAGGGTTAGGGTTAGGCTTAGGGTACGGCTTAGGGTACGGGTTCGGGGAGGGCTTCGGGTACGGCGTAGGGTATGGGTTAGGGTTAGGGTTAGGGTTAGTGTTAGGGTTAGGGCTCGGTTTAGGGTACGGGTTAGGATTAGGGTACGTGTTAGGGTTAGGGTAGGGGTTAGGGTTATGTTACGCGTTAGGGTTAGGGTAGTGATTAAACCTATCCCACTCTCTAGATACCCCTTAGCACGTAAAGGAATATTATTTGGGGGTCCAGCCTTGGAGAAGAGTTTAGACACTAGGATTAGATAAGGAACACACCCATTATAAAGAAATCACATTAGGATTCTCTTTTTAAGCTGTTCCTTAAAACACTAGTGCTTAGGAAATCTATTGGAGGCAGAAGCAGTCAAGGGTAGCCTAGGGTTAGGGTTAGGCTTAGGGTTAGGCTTAGGGTACGGCTTAGGGTACGGTTTCGGGGAGGGCTTCGGGTACGGCGTAGGGTATGGGTTAGGGTTAGGGTTAGGGTTAGTGTTAGGGTTAGGGCTCGGTTTAGGGTACGGGTTAGGATTAGTGTACGTGTTAGGTTTAGGGTAGCGGTTAGCGTTAGGGTACGCGTTAGGTTTAGGGTAGTTATTAAACCTATCCAACTCTCTAGTTACCCCTTAGCACGTAAAGGAATATTATTTGGTGGTCCAGCCATGGAGAAGAGTTTAGACACTAGGATAAGATAAGGAACACACCCATTATAAAGAAATCACATTAGGATTCTCTTTTTAAGCTGTTCCTTAAAACACTAGTGCTTAGGAAATCTGTTGGAGGCAGAAGCAGTCAAGGGTAGCCTAGGGTTAGGGTTAGGCTTAGGGTTAGGCTTAGGGTACGGCTTAGGGTACGGGTTCGGGGAGGGCTTCGGTTACGGCGTAGGGTATGGGTTAGGGTTAGGGTTAGGGTTAGTGTTAGGGTTAGGGCTCGGTTTAGGGTACGGGTTAGGATTAGGGTACGTGTTAGGGTTAGGGTAGGGGTTAGGGTTAGGGTACGCGTTAGGGTTAGGGTAGTTATTAAACATATCCCACTCTCTAGATACCCCTTAGCACGTAAAGGAATATTATTTGGGGGTCCAGCCATGGAGAAGAGTTTAGACACTAGGATCAGATAAGGAACACACCCATTATAAAGAAATCACATTAGGATTCTCTTTTTAAGCTGTTCCTTAAAACTCTAGTGCTTAGGAAATATATTGGAGGCAGAAGCAGTCAAGGGTAGCCTAGGGTTAGGGTTAGGCTTAGGGTTAGGCTTAGGGTACGGCTTAGGGTACGGGTTCGGGGAGGGTTTCTGGTACGGCGTAGGGTATGGGTTAGGGTTAGGGTTAGGGTTAGTGTTAGGATTAGGGCTCGGTTTAGGGTACGGGTTAGGATAAGGGTACGTGTTAGGGTTATGGTAGGGGTTAGGGTTAGGGTACGCGTTAGGGTTAGGGTAGTGATTAAACCTATCCCACTCTCTAGATACCCCTTGGCACGTAAAGGAATATTATTTGGGGGTCCAGCCATGGAGAAGAGTTTAGACACTAAGATAATATAAGGAACACACACATTATAAAGAAATCACATTAGGATTCTCTTTTTAAGCTGTTCCTTAAAACACTAGTGCTTAGGAAATCTATTGGAGGCAGAAGCAGTCAAGGGTAGCCTAGGGTTAGGGTTAGGCTTAGGGTACGGCTTAGGGTACGGGTTCGGGGAGGGCTTCGGGTACGGCGTAGGGTATGGGTTAGGGTTAGGGTTAGGGTTAGTGTTAGGGTTAGGGCTCGGTTTAGGGTACGGGTTAGGATTAGGGTACGTGTTAGGGTTAGGGTAGGGGTTAGGGTTATGTTACGCGTTAGGGTTAGGGTAGTGATTAAACCTATCCCACTCTCTAGATACCCCTTAGCACATAAAGGAATATTATTTGGGGGTCCAGCCTTGGAGAAGAGTTTAGACACTAGGATTAGATAAGGAACACACCCATTATAAAGAAATCACATTAGGATTCTCTTTTTAAGCTGTTCCTTAAAACACTAGTGCTTAGGAAATCTATTGGAGGCAGAAGCAGTCAAGGGTAGCCTAGGGTTAGGGTTAGGCTTAGGGTTAGGCTTAGGGTACGGCTTAGGGTACGGTTTCGGGGAGGGCTTCGGGTACGGCGTAGGGTATGGGTTAGGGTTAGGGTTAGGGTTAGTGTTAGGGTTAGGGCTCGGTTTAGGGTACGGGTTAGGATTAGGGTACCTGTTAGGGTTAGGGTAGCGGTTAGCGTTAGGGTACGCATTAGGGTTAGGGTAGTTATTAAACCTATCCCACTCTCTAGTTACCCCTTAGCACGTAAAGGAATATTATTTGGGGGTCCAGCCATGGAGAAGAGTTTAGACACTAGGATAAGATAAGGAACACACCCATTATAAAGAAATCACATTAGGATTCTCTTTTTAAGCTGTTCCTTAAAACACTAGTGCTTAGGAAATCTATTGGAGGCAAAAGCAGTCAAGGGTAGCCTACGGTTAGGGTTAGGCTTAGGGTTAGGCTTAGGGTACGGCTTAGGGTACGGGTTCGGGGAGGGCTTCGGGTACGGCGTAGGGTATGGGTTAGGGTTAGGGTTAGTGTTAGTGTTAGGGTTAGGGCTCGGTTTAGGATACGGGTTAGGATTAGGGTACGTGTTAGGGTTAGGGTAGGGGTTAGGGTTAGGGTACGTGTTAGGGTTAGGGTAGTTATTAAACATATCCCACTCTCTAAATACCCCTTAGCACGTAAAGGAATATTATTTGGGGGTCCAGCCATGGAGAAGACTTTAGACACTAGGATAAGATAAGGAACACACCCATTATAAAGAAATCACATAAGGATTCTCTTTTTAAGCTGTTCCTTAAAACACTAGTGCTTAGGAAATCTGTTGGAGGCAGAAGCAGTCAAGGGTAGCCTAGGGTTAGGGTTAGGCTTAGGGTTAGGCTTAGGGTACGGCTTAGGGTACGGGTTCGGGGAGGGCTTCGGGTACGGCGTAGGGTATGGGTTAGGGTTAGGGTTAGGGTTAGTGTTAGTGTTAGGGCTCGGTTTAGGGTACGGGTTAGGATTAGGGTACGTGTTAGGGTTAGGGTAGGGGTTATGGTTAGTGTACGCGTTAGGGTTAGGGTAGTTATTAAACATATCCCCCTCTCTAGATACCCCTTAGCACGTAAAGGAATATTATTTGGGGGTCCAGCCATGGAGAAGAGTTTAGACACTAGGATCAGATAAGGAACACACCCATTATAAAGAAATCACATTAGGATTCTCTTTTTAAGCTGTTCCTTAAAACTCTAGTGCTTAGGAAATCTATTGGAGGCAGAAGCAGTCAAGGGTAGCCTAGGGTTAGGGTTAGGCTTAGGGTTAGGCTTAGGGTACGGCTTAGGGTACGGGTTCGGGGAGGGCTTCGGGTACGGCGTAGGGTATGGGTTAGGGTTAGGGTTAGGGTTAGTGTTAGGGTTAGGGCTGGGTTTAGGGTACGGGTTAGGATTTGGGTACGTGTTAGGTTTAGGGTAGCGGTTAGTGTTAGGGTACGCGTTAGGGTTAGGGTAGTTATTAAACCTATCCCACTCTCTAGTTACCCCTTAGCACGTAAAGGAATATTATTTGGGGGTCCAGCCATGGAGAAGAGTTTAGACACTAGGATAAGATAAGGAACACACCCAATATAAAGAAATCACATAAGGATTCTCTTTTTAAGCTGTTCCTTAAAACACTAGTGCTTAGGAAATCTGTTGGAGGCAGAAGCAGTCAAGGGTAGCCTAGGGTTAGGGTTAGGCTTAGGGTTAGGCTTAGGGTACGGCTTAGGGTACGGGTTCGGGGAGGGCTTCGGGTACGGCGTAGGGTATGGGTTAGGTTTAGGGTTAGGGTAGTGTTAGGTTTAGGGCTCGGTTTAGGGTACGGGTTAGGATTAGGGTACGTGTTAGGGTTAGGGTAGGGGTTAGGGTTAGGGTACGCGTTAGGGTTAGGGTAGTGATTAAACCTATCCCACTCTCTAGATACCCCTTAGCACGTAAAGGAATATTATTAGGGGGTCCAGCCACGGAGAAGAATTTAGACACTAAGATAATATAAGAAACACACACATTATAAAGAAATCACATTAGGATTCTCTTTTTAAGCTGTTCCTTAAAACACTAGTGCTTAGGAAATCTATTGGAGGCAGAAGCAGTCAAGGGTAGCCTAGGGTTAGGGTTAGGCTTACGGTTATGCTTAGGGTACGGCTTAGGGTACGTGTTCGGGGAGGGCTTCGGGTACGGCGTAGGGTTTGGGTTAAGGTTAGGCTTAGTGTTAGGGTTAGGACTCGGTTTAGGGTAAGCTTTAGGATTAGGGTACATGTTAGGTTTAGGGTAGGGGTTAGGGTTAGGGTACACGTTACGGTTAGGGTAGTTATTAAACCTATCCCACTCTCTAGATACCCCTTAGCACGTAAAGGAATATTATGTGGGGGTCCAGCCATGGAGAAGTGTTTAGACACTAGGATAAGATAAGGAACACACCCATTATAAAGAAATCACATTAGTATTCTCTTTTTAAGCTGTTCCTTAAAACACTAGTGCTTAGGAAATCTATTGGAGGCAGAAGCAGTCAAGGGTAGCCTAGGGTTAGGGTTAGGCTTAGGGTTAGGCTTAGGGTACGGCTTAGGGTACGGTTTCGGGGAGGGCTTCGGGTACGGCGTAGGGTATGGGTTAGGGTTAGGGTTAGGGTTAGTGTTAGGGTTAGGGCTCGCTTTAGGGTACGGGTTAGGATTAGGGTACGTGTTAGGGTTAGGTTAGGGGTTAGGGTTAGGGTACGCGTTAGGGTTAGGGTAGTTATTAAACCTATCCCACTCTCTAGATACCCCTTAGCACGTAAAGGAATATTATTTGGGGGTCCAGCCATGGAGAAGAGTTTAGACACTAAGATAATATAAGAAACACACCCATTATAAAGAAATCACATTAGGATTCTCTTTTTAAGCTGTTCCTTAAAACACTAGTGCTTAGGAAATCTATTGGAGGCAGAAGCAGTCAAGGGTAGCCTAGGGTTAGGGTTAGGCTTAGGGGTAGGCTTAGGGTACGGCTTAGGGTACGGGTTCGGGGAGGGCTTCGGGTACGGCGTAGGGTATGGGTTAGGGTTAGGGTTAGGGTTAGTGTTAGGGTTAGGACTCGGTTTAGGGTACGGGTTAGGATTAGGGTACGTGTTAGGGTTAGTTTAGGGGTTAGGGTTAGGGTACGCATTAGGGTTAGGGTAGTTATTAAACCTATCCCTCTCTCTAGATACCCCTTAGCACGTAAAGGAATATTATTTGGGTGTCCAGCCATGGAGAAGAGTTTAGACACTAAGATAATATAAGGAACACACCCATTATAAAGAAATCACATTAGGATTCTCTTTTTAAGCTGTTCCTTAAAACACTAGTGCTTAGGAAATCTATTGGAGGCAGAAGCAGTCAAGGGTAGCCTAGGGTTAGGGTTAGGCTTAGGGTTAGGCTTAGGGTACGGCTTAGGGTACGGGTTCGGGGAGGGCTTCGGGTACGGCGTAGGGTATGGGTTAGGGTTAGGGTTAGGGTTAGTGTTAGGGTTAGGACTCGGTTTAGGGTACGGGTTAGGATTAGGGTACGTGTTAGGGTTAGGGTAGGGGTTAGGGTTAGGGTACGCGTTAGGGTTAGGGTAGTGATTAAACCTATCCCACTCTCTAGATACCCCTTAGCACATAAAGGAATATTATTTGGGGGTCCAGCCATGGAGAAGAGTTTAGACACTAGGATTAGATAAGGAACACACCCATTATAAAGAAATCACATTAGGATTCTCTTTTTAAGCTGTTCCTTAAAACACTAGTGCTTAGGAAATCTATTGGAGGCAGAAGCAGTCAAGGGTAGCCTAGGGTTAGGGTTAGGCTTAGGTTTAGGCTTAGGGTACGGCTTAGGGTACGGTTTCGGGGAGGGCTTCGGGTACGGCGTAGGGTATGGGTTAGGGTTAGTGTTAGGGTTAGTGTTAGGGTTAGGGCTCGGTTTAGGGTACGGGTTAGGATTAGGGTACCTGTTAGGGTTAGGGTAGCGGTTAGCGTTAGGGTACGCGTTAGGGTTAGGGTAGTTATTAAACCTATCCCACTCTCTAGTTACCCCTTAGCACGTAAAGGAATATTATTTGGGGGTCCAGCCATGGAGAAGAGTTTAGACACTAGGATAAGATAAGGAACACACCCATTATAAAGAAATCACATTAGGATTCTCTTTTTAAGCTGTTCCTTAAAACACTAGTGCTTAGGAAATCTATTGGAGGCAAAAGCAGTCAAGGGTAGCCTACGGTTAGGGTTAGGCTTAGGGTTAGGCTTAGGGTACGGCTTAGGGTACGGGTTCGGGGAGGGCTTCGGGTACGGCGTAGGGTATGGGTTAGGGTTAGGGTTAGGGTTAGTGTTAGGGTTAGGGCTCGGTTTAGGATACGGGTTAGGATTAGGGTAAGTGTTAGGGTTAGGGTAGGGGTTAGGGTTAGGGTACGCGTTAGGGTTAGGGTAGTTATTAAACATATCCCACTCTCTAGATACCGTTTAGCACGTAAAGGAATATTATTTGGGGGTCCAGCCATGGAGAAGAGTTTAGACACTAGGATAAGATAAGGAACACACCCATTATAAAGAAATCACATTTGATTCTCTTTTTAAGCTGTTCCTTAAAACACTAGTGCTTAGGAAATCTGTTGGAGGCAGAAGCAGTCAAGGGTAGCCTAGGGTTAGGGTTAGGCTTAGGGTTAGGCTTAGGGTATGGCTTAGGGTACGGGTTCGGGGAGGGCTTCGGGTACGGCCTAGGGTACGGGTTAGGGTTAGGGTTAGGGTTAGTGTTAGGGTTAGGGCTCGGTTTAGGGTACGGGTTAGGATTAGTGTACGTGTTAGGTTTAGGGTAGCGGTTAGCGTTAGGGTACGCGTTAGGGTTAGGGTAGTTATTAAACCTATCCCACTCTCTAGTTACCCCTTAGCACGTAAAGGAATATTATTTGGTGGTCCAGCCATGGAGAAGAGTTTAGACACTAGGATAAGATAAGGAACACACCCATTATAAAGAAATCACATTAGGATTCTCTTTTTAAGCTGTTCCTTAAAACACTAGTGCTTAGGAAATCTGTTGGAGGCAGAAGCAGTCAAGGGTAGCCTAGGGTTAGGGTTAGGCTTAGGGTTAGGCTTTGGGTACGGCTTAGGGTACGGGTTCGGGGAGGGCTTCGGGTACGGCGTAGGGTATGGGTTAGGGTTAGGGTTAGGGTTAGTGTTAGGGTTAGGGCTCGGTTTAGGGTACGGGTTAGGATTAGGGTACGTATTAGGGTTAGGGTAGGGGTTAGGGTTAGGGTACGCGTTAGGGTTAGGGTAGTTATTAAACATATCCCACTCTCTAGATACCCCTTAGCACGTAAAGGAATATTATTTGGGGGTCCAGCCATGGAGAAGAGTTTAGACACTAGGATCAGATAAGGAACACACCCATTATAAAGAAATCACATTAGGATTCTCTTTTTAAGCTGTTCCTTAAAACTCTAGTGCTTAGGAAATATATTGGAGGCAGAAGCAGTCAAGGGTAGCCTAGGGTTAGGGTTAGGCTTAGGGTTAGGCTTAGGGTACGGCTTAGGGTACGGGTTCGGGGAGGGTTTCTGGTACGGCGTAGGGTATGGGTTAGGGTTAGGGTTAGGGTTAGTGTTAGGATTAGGGCTCGGTTTAGGGTACGGGTTAGGATTAGGGTACGTGTTAGGGTTAGGGTAGGAGTTAGGGTTAGGGTACGCGTTAGGGTTAGGGTAGTTATTAAACCTATCCCACTCTCTAGATACCCCTTGGCACGTAAAGGAATATTATTTGGGGGTCCAGCCATGGAGAAGAGTTTAGACACTAAGATAATATAAGGAACACACACATTATAAAGAAATCACATTAGGATTCTCTTTTTAAGCTGTTCCTTAAAACACTAGTGCTTAGGAAATCTATTGGAGGCAGAAGCAGTCAAGGGTAGCCTAGGGTTAGGGTTAGGCTTAGGGGTAGGCTTAGGGTACGGCTTAGGGTACGGGTTCGGGGAGGGCTTCGGGTACGGCGTAGGGTATGGGTTAGGGTTAGGGTTAGGGTTAGTGTTAGGGTTAGGGCTCGGTTTAGGGTACGGGTTAGGATTAGGGTACGTGTTAGGGTTAGGTTAGTGGTTAGGGTTAGTGTACGCTTTAGGGTTAGGGTAGTTATTAAACCTATCCCTCTCTGTAGATACCCCTTAGCACGTAAAGGAATATTATTTGGGGGTCCAGCCATGGAGAAGAGTTTAGACACTAAGATAATATAAGGAACACACACATTATAAAGAAATCACATTAGGATTCTCTTTTTAAGCTGTTCCTTAAAACACTAGTGCTTAGGAAATCTATTGGAGGCAGAAGCAGTCAAGGGTAGCCTAGGGTTAGGGTTAGGCTTAGGGTACGGCTTAGGGTACGGGTTCGGGGAGGGCTTCGGGTACGGCGTAGGGTATGGGTTAGGGTTAGGGTTAGGGTTAGTGTTAGGGTTAGGGCTCGGTTTAGGGTACGGGTTAGGATTAGGGTACGTGTTAGGGTTAGGGTAGGGGTTAGGGTTATGTTACGCGTTAGGGTTAGGGTAGTGATTAAACCTATCCCACTCTCTAGATACCCCTTAGCACATAAAGGAATATTATTTGGGGGTCCAGCCTTGGAGAAGAGTTTAGACACTAGGATTAGATAAGGAACACACCCATTATAAAGAAATCACATTAGGATTCTCTTTTTAAGCTGTTCCTTAAAACACTAGTGCTTAGGAAATCTATTGGAGGCAGAAGCAGTCAAGGGTAGCCTAGGGTTAGGGTTAGGCTTAGGGTTAGGCTTAGGGTACGGCTTAGGGTACGGGTTCGGGGAGGGTTTCTGGTACGGCGTAGGGTATGGGTTAGGGTTAGGGTTAGGGTTAGTGTTAGGATTAGGGCTCGGTTTAGGGTACGGGTTAGGATTAGGGTACGTGTTAGGGTTAGGGTAGGGGTTAGGGTTAGGGTACGCGTTAGGGTTAGGGTAGTTATTAAACCTATCCCACTCTCTAGATACCCCTTGGCACGTAAAGGAATATTATTTGGGGGTCCAGCCATGGAGAAGAGTTTAGACACTAAGATAATATAAGGAACACACACATTATAAAGAAATCACATTAGGATTCTCTTTTTAAGCTGTTCCTTAAAACACTAGTGCTTAGGAAATCTTTTGGAGGCAGAAGCAGTCAAGGGTAGCCTAGGGTTAGGGTTAGGCTTAGGGGTAGGCTTAGGGTACGGCTTAGGGTACGGGTTCGGGGAGGGCTTCGGGTACGGCGTAGGGTATGGGTTAGGGTTAGGGTTAGGGTTAGTGTTAGGGTTAGGGCTCGGTTTAGGGTACGGGTTAGGATTAGGGTACGTGTTAGGGTTAGGTTAGTGGTTAGGGTTAGGGTACGCTTTAGGGTTAGGGTAGTTATTAAACCTATCCCTCTCTGTAGATACCCCTTAGCACGTAAAGGAATATTATTTGGGGGTCCAGCCATGGAGAAGAGTTTAGACACTAAGATAATATAAGGAACACACACATTATAAAGAAATCACATTAGGATTCTCTTTTTAAGCTGTTCCTTAAAACACTAGTGCTTAGGAAATCTATTGGAGGCAGAAGCAGTCAAGGGTAGCCTAGGGTTAGGGTTAGGCTTAGGGTACGGCTTAGGGTACGGGTTCGGGGAGGGCTTCGGGTACGGCGTAGGGTATGGGTTAGGGTTAGGGTTAGGGTTAGTGTTAGGGTTAGGGCTCGGTTTAGGGTACGGGTTAGGATTAGGGTACGTGTTAGGGTTAGGGTAGGGGTTAGGGTTATGTTACGCGTTAGGGTTAGGGTAGTGATTAAACCTATCCCACTCTCTAGATACCCCTTAGCACGTAAAGGAATATTATTTGGGGGTCCAGCCATGGAGAAGAGTTTAGACACTAGGATAAGATAAGGAACACACCCATTATAAAGAAATCACATTAGGATTCTCTTTTTAAGCTGTTCCTTAAAACACTAGTGCTTAGGAAATCTATTGGAGGCAAAAGCAGTCAAGGGTAGCCTACGGTTAGGGTTAGGCTTAGGGTTAGGCTTAGGGTACGGCTTAGGGTACGGGTTCGGGGAGGGCTTCGGGTACGGCGTAGGGTATGGGTTAGGGTTAGGGTTAGGGTTAGTGTTAGGGTTAGGGCTCGGTTTAGGATACGGGTTAGGATTAGGGTACGTGTTAGGGTTAGGGTAGGGGTTAGGGTTAGGGTACGTGTTAGGGTTAGGGTAGTTATTAAACATATCCCACTCTCTAAATACCCCTTAGCACGTAAAGGAATATTATTTGGGGGTCCAGCCATGGAGAAGACTTTAGACACTAGGATAAGATAAGGAACACACCCATTATAAAGAAATCACATAAGGATTCTCTTTTTAAGCTGTTCCTTAAAACACTAGTGCTTAGGAAATCTGTTGGAGGCAGAAGCAGTCAAGGGTAGCCTAGGGTTAGGGTTAGGCTTAGGGTTAGGCTTAGGGTACGGCTTAGGGTACGGGTTCGGGGAGGGCTTCGGGTACGGCGTAGGGTATGGGTTAGGGTTAGGGTTAGGGTTAGTGTTAGTGTTAGGGCTCGGTTTAGGGTACGGGTTAGGATTAGGGTACGTGTTAGGGTTAGGGTAGGGGTTATGGTTAGTGTACGCGTTAGGGTTAGGGTAGTTATTAAACATATCCCCCTCTCTAGATACCCCTTAGCACGTAAAGGAATATTATTTGGGGGTCCAGCCATGGAGAAGAGTTTAGACACTAGGATCAGATAAGGAACACACCCATTATAAAGAAATCACATTAGGATTCTCTTTTTAAGCTGTTCCTTAAAACTCTAGTGCTTAGGAAATCTATTGGAGGCAGAAGCAGTCAAGGGTAGCCTAGGGTTAGGGTTAGGCTTAGGGTTAGGCTTAGGGTACGGCTTAGGGTACGGGTTCGGGGAGGGCTTCGGGTACGGCGTAGGGTATGGGTTAGGGTTAGGGTTAGGGTTAGTGTTAGGGTTAGGGCTGGGTTTAGGGTACGGGTTAGGATTTGGGTACGTGTTAGGTTTAGGGTAGCGGTTAGTGTTAGGGTACGCGTTAGGGTTAGGGTAGTTATTAAACCTATCCCACTCTCTAGTTACCCCTTAGCACGTAAAGGAATATTATTTGGGGGTCCAGCCATGGAGAAGAGTTTAGACACTAGGATAAGATAAGGAACACACCCAATATAAAGAAATCACATAAGGATTCTCTTTTTAAGCTGTTCCTTAAAACACTAGTGCTTAGGAAATCTGTTGGAGGCAGAAGCAGTCAAGGGTAGCCTAGGGTTAGGGTTAGGCTTAGGGTTAGGCTTAGGGTACGGCTTAGGGTACGGGTTCGGGGAGGGCTTCGGGTACGGCGTAGGGTATGGGTTAGGTTTAGGGTTAGGGTAGTGTTAGGTTTAGGGCTCGGTTTAGGGTACGGGTTAGGATTAGGGTACGTGTTAGGGTTAGGGTAGGGGTTAGGGTTAGGGTACGCGTTAGGGTTAGGGTAGTGATTAAACCTATCCCACTCTCTAGATACCCCTTAGCACGTAAAGGAATATTATTAGGGGGTCCAGCCACGGAGAAGAATTTAGACACTAAGATAATATAAGAAACACACACATTATAAAGAAATCACATTAGGATTCTCTTTTTAAGCTGTTCCTTAAAACACTAGTGCTTAGGAAATCTATTGGAGGCAGAAGCAGTCAAGGGTAGCCTAGGGTTAGGGTTAGGCTTACGGTTATGCTTAGGGTACGGCTTAGGGTACGTGTTCGGGGAGGGCTTCGGGTACGGCGTAGGGTTTGGGTTAAGGTTAGGCTTAGTGTTAGGGTTAGGACTCGGTTTAGGGTAAGCTTTAGGATTAGGGTACATGTTAGGTTTAGGGTAGGGGTTAGGGTTAGGGTACACGTTACGGTTAGGGTAGTTATTAAACCTATCCCACTCTCTAGATACCCCTTAGCACGTAAAGGAATATTATGTGGGGGTCCAGCCATGGAGAAGTGTTTAGACACTAGGATAAGATAAGGAACACACCCATTATAAAGAAATCACATTAGTATTCTCTTTTTAAGCTGTTCCTTAAAACACTAGTGCTTAGGAAATCTATTGGAGGCAGAAGCAGTCAAGGGTAGCCTAGGGTTAGGGTTAGGCTTAGGGTTAGGCTTAGGGTACGGCTTAGGGTACGGTTTCGGGGAGGGCTTCGGGTACGGCGTAGGGTATGGGTTAGGGTTAGGGTTAGGGTTAGTGTTAGGGTTAGGGCTCGCTTTAGGGTACGGGTTAGGATTAGGGTACGTGTTAGGGTTAGGTTAGGGGTTAGGGTTAGGGTACGCGTTAGGGTTAGGGTAGTTATTAAACCTATCCCACTCTCTAGATACCCCTTAGCACGTAAAGGAATATTATTTGGGGGTCCAGCCATGGAGAAGAGTTTAGACACTAAGATAATATAAGAAACACACCCATTATAAAGAAATCACATTAGGATTCTCTTTTTAAGCTGTTCCTTAAAACACTAGTGCTTAGGAAATCTATTGGAGGCAGAAGCAGTCAAGGGTAGCCTAGGGTTAGGGTTAGGCTTAGGGGTAGGCTTAGGGTACGGCTTAGGGTACGGGTTCGGGGAGGGCTTCGGGTACGGCGTAGGGTATGGGTTAGGGTTAGGGTTAGGGTTAGTGTTAGGGTTAGGACTCGGTTTAGGGTACGGGTTAGGATTAGAGTACGTGTTAGGGTTAGTTTAGGGGTTAGGGTTAGGGTACGCATTAGGGTTAGGGTAGTTATTAAACCTATCCCTCTCTCTAGATACCCCTTAGCACGTAAAGGAATATTATTTGGGTGTCCAGCCATGGAGAAGAGTTTAGACACTAAGATAATATAAGGAACACACACATTATAAAGAAATCACATTAGGATTCTCTTTTTAAGCTGTTCCTTAAAACACTAGTGCTTAGGAAATCTATTGGAGGCAGAAGCAGTCAAGGGTAGCCTAGGGTTAGGGTTAGGCTTAGGGTTAGGCTTAGGGTACGGCTTAGGGTACGGGTTCGGGGAGGGCTTCGGGTACCGCGTAGGGTATGGGTTAGGGTTAGGGTTAGGGTTAGTGTTAGGGTTAGGACTCGGTTTAGGGTACGGGTTAGGATTAGGGTACGTGTTAGGGTTAGGGTAGGGGTTAGGGTTAGGGTACGCGTTAGGGTTAGGGTAGTGATTAAACCTATCCCACTCTCTAGATACCCCTTATCACATAAAGGAATATTATTTGGGGGTCCAGCCATGGAGAAGAGTTTAGACACTAGGATTAGATAAGGAACACACCCATTATAAAGAAATCACATTAGGATTCTCTTTTTAAGCTGTTCCTTAAAACACTAGTGCTTAGGAAATCTATTGGAGGCAGAAGCAGTCAAGGGTAGCCTAGGGTTAGGGTTAGGCTTAGGTTTAGGCTTAGGGTACGGCTTAGGGTACGGTTTCGGGGAGGGCTTCGGGTACGGCGTAGGGTATGGGTTAGGGTTAGTGTTAGGGTTAGTGTTAGGGTTAGGGCTCGGTTTAGGGTACGGGTTAGGATTAGGGTACCTGTTAGGGTTAGGGTAGCGGTTAGCGTTAGGGTACGCGTTAGGGTTAGGGTAGTTATTAAACCTATCCCACTCTCTAGTTACCCCTTAGCACGTAAAGGAATATTATTTGGGGGTCCAGCCATGGAGAAGAGTTTAGACACTAGGATAAGATAAGGAACACACCCATTATAAAGAAATCACATTAGGATTCTCTTTTTAAGCTGTTCCTTAAAACACTAGTGCTTAGGAAATCTATTGGAGGCAAAAGCAGTCAAGGGTAGCCTACGGTTAGGGTTAGGCTTAGGGTTAGGCTTAGGGTACGGCTTAGGGTACGGGTTCGGGGAGGGCTTCGGGTACGGCGTAGGGTATGGGTTAGGGTTAGGGTTAGGGTTAGTGTTAGGGTTAGGGCTCGGTTTAGGATACGGGTTAGGATTAGGGTAAGTGTTAGGGTTAGGGTAGGGGTTAGGGTTAGGGTACGCGTTAGGGTTAGGGTAGTTATTAAACATATCCCACTCTCTAGATACCGTTTAGCACGTAAAGGAATATTATTTGGGGGTCCAGCCATGGAGAAGAGTTTAGACACTAGGATAAGATAAGGAACACACCCATTATAAAGAAATCACATTTGATTCTCTTTTTAAGCTGTTCCTTAAAACACTAGTGCTTAGGAAATCTGTTGGAGGCAGAAGCAGTCAAGGGTAGCCTAGGGTTAGGGTTAGGCTTAGGGTTAGGCTTAGGGTATGGCTTAGGGTACGGGTTCGGGGAGGGCTTCGGGTACGGCCTAGGGTACGGGTTAGGGTTAGGGTTAGGGTTAGTGTTAGGGTTAGGGCTCGGTTTAGGGTACGGGTTAGGATTAGTGTACGTGTTAGGTTTAGGGTAGCGGTTAGCGTTAGGGTACGCGTTAGGGTTAGGGTAGTTATTAAACCTATCCCACTGTCTAGTTACCCCTTAGCACGTAAAGGAATATTATTTGGTGGTCCAGCCATGGAGAAGAGTTTAGACACTAGGATAAGATAAGGAACACACCCATTATAAAGAAATCACATTAGGATTCTCTTTTTAAGCTGTTCCTTAAAACACTAGTGCTTAGGAAATCTGTTGGAGGCAGAAGCAGTCAAGGGTAGCCTAGGGTTAGGGTTAGGCTTAGGGTTAGGCTTAGGGTACGGCTTAGGGTACGAGTTCGGGGAGGGCTTCGGGTACGGCGTAGGGTATGGGTTAGGGTTAGGGTTAGGGTTAGTGTTAGGGTTAGGGCTCGGTTTAGGGTACGGGTTAGGATTAGGGTACGTGTTAGGGTTAGGGTAGGGGTTAGGGTTAGGGTACGCGTTAGGGTTAGGGTAGTTATTAAACATATCCCACTCTCTAGATACCCCTTAGCACGTAAAGGAATATTATTTGGGGGTCCAGCCATGGAGAAGAGTTTAGACACTAGGATCAGATAAGGAACACACCCATTATAAAGAAATCACATTAGGATTCTCTTTTTAAGCTGTTCCTTAAAACTCTAGTGCTTAGGAAATATATTGGAGGCAGAAGCAGTCAAGGGTAGCCTAGGGTTAGGGTTAGGCTTAGGGTTAGGCTTAGGGTACGGCTTAGGGTACGGGTTCGGGGAGGGTTTCTGGTACGGCGTAGGGTATGGGTTAGGGTTAGGGTTAGGGTTAGTGTTAGGATTAGGGCTCGGTTTAGGGTACGGGTTAGGATTAGGGTACGTGTTAGGGTTAGGGTAGGAGTTAGGGTTAGGGTACGCGTTAGGGTTAGGGTAGTTATTAAACCTATCCCACTCTCTAGATACCCCTTGGCACGTAAAGGAATATTATTTGGGGGTCCAGCCATGGAGAAGAGTTTAGACACTAAGATAATATAAGGAACACACACATTATAAAGAAATCACATTAGGATTCTCTTTTTAAGCTGTTCCTTAAAACACTAGTGCTTAGGAAATCTATTGGAGGCAGAAGCAGTCAAGGGTAGCCTAGGGTTAGGGTTAGGCTTAGGGGTAGGCTTAGGGTACGGCTTAGGGTACGGGTTCGGGGAGGGCTTCGGGTACGGCGTAGGGTATGGGTTAGGGTTAGGGTTAGGGTTAGTGTTAGGGTTAGGGCTCGGTTTAGGGTACGGGTTAGGATTAGGGTACGTGTTAGGGTTAGGTTAGTGGTTAGGGTTAGGGTACGCTTTAGGGTTAGGGTAGTTATTAAACCTATCCCTCTCTGTAGATACCCCTTAGCACGTAAAGGAATATTATTTGGGGGTCCAGCCATGGAGAAGAGTTTAGACACTAAGATAATATAAGGAACACACACATTATAAAGAAATCACATTAGGATTCTCTTTTTAAGCTGTTCCTTAAAACACTAGTGCTTAGGAAATCTATTGGAGGCAGAAGCAGTCAAGGGTAGCCTAGGGTTAGGGTTAGGCTTAGGGTACGGCTTAGGGTACGGGTTCGGGGAGGGCTTCGGGTACGGCGTAGGGTATGGGTTAGGGTTAGGGTTAGGGTTAGTGTTAGGGTTAGGGCTCGGTTTAGGGTACGGGTTAGGATTAGGGTACGTGTTAGGGTTAGGGTAGGGGTTAGGGTTATGTTACGCGTTAGGGTTAGGGTAGTGATTAAACCTATCCCACTCTCTAGATACCCCTTAGCACATAAAGGAATATTATTTGGGGGTCCAGCCTTGGAGAAGAGTTTAGACACTAGGATTAGATAAGGAACACACCCATTATAAAGAAATCACATTAGGATTCTCTTTTTAAGCTGTTCCTTAAAACACTAGTGCTTAGGAAATCTATTGGAGGCAGAAGCAGTCAAGGGTAGCCTAGGGTTAGGGTTAGGCTTAGGGTTAGGCTTAGGGTACGGCTTAGGGTACGGGTTCGGGGAGGGTTTCTGGTACGGCGTAGGGTATGGGTTAGGGTTAGGGTTAGGGTTAGTGTTAGGATTAGGGCTCGGTTTAGGGTACGGGTTAGGATTAGGGTACGTGTTAGGGTTAGGGTAGGGGTTAGGGTTAGGGTACGCGTTAGGGTTAGGGTAGTTATTAAACCTATCCCACTCTCTAGATACCCCTTGGCACGTAAAGGAATATTATTTGGGGGTCCAGCCATGGAGAAGAGTTTAGACACTAAGATAATATAAGGAACACACACATTATAAAGAAATCACATTAGGATTCTCTTTTTAAGCTGTTCCTTAAAACACTAGTGCTTAGGAAATCTTTTGGAGGCAGAAGCAGTCAAGGGTAGCCTAGGGTTAGGGTTAGGCTTAGGGGTAGGCTTAGGGTACGGCTTAGGGTACGGGTTCGGGGAGGGCTTCGGGTACGGCGTAGGGTATGGGTTAGGGTTAGGGTTAGGGTTAGTGTTAGGGTTAGGGCTCGGTTTAGGGTACGGGTTAGGATTAGGGTACGTGTTAGGGTTAGGTTAGTGGTTAGGGTTAGGGTACGCTTTAGGGTTAGGGTAGTTATTAAACCTATCCCTCTCTGTAGATACCCCTTAGCACGTAAAGGAATATTATTTGGGGGTCCAGCCATGGAGAAGAGTTTAGACACTAAGATAATATAAGGAACACACACATTATAAAGAAATCACATTAGGATTCTCTTTTTAAGCTGTTCCTTAAAACACTAGTGCTTAGGAAATCTATTGGAGGCAGAAGCAGTCAAGGGTAGCCTAGGGTTAGGGTTAGGCTTAGGGTACGGCTTAGGGTACGGGTTCGGGGAGGGCTTCGGGTACGGCGTAGGGTATGGGTTAGGGTTAGGGTTAGGGTTAGTGTTAGGGTTAGGGCTCGGTTTAGGGTACGGGTTAGGATTAGGGTACCTGTTAGGGTTAGGGTAGCGGTTAGCGTTAGGGTACGCGTTAGGGTTAGGGTAGTTATTAAACCTATCCCACTCTCTAGTTACCCCTTAGCACGTAAAGGAATATTATTTGGGGGTCCAGCCATGGAGAAGAGTTTAGACACTAGGATAAGATAAGGAACACACCCATTATAAAGAAATCACATTAGGATTCTCTTTTTAAGCTGTTCCTTAAAACACTAGTGCTTAGGAAATCTATTGGAGGCAAAAGCAGTCAAGGGTAGCCTACGGTTAGGGTTAGGCTTAGGGTTAGGCTTAGGGTACGGCTTAGGGTACGGGTTCGGGGAGGGCTTCGGGTACGGCGTAGGGTATGGGTTAGGGTTAGGGTTAGGGTTAGTGTTAGGGTTAGGGCTCGGTTTAGGATACGGGTTAGGATTAGGGTAAGTGTTAGGGTTAGGGTAGGGGTTAGGGTTAGGGTACGCGTTAGGGTTAGGGTAGTTATTAAACATATCCCACTCTCTAGATACCGTTTAGCACGTAAAGGAATATTATTTGGGGGTCCAGCCATGGAGAAGAGTTTAGACACTAGGATAAGATAAGGAACACACCCATTATAAAGAAATCACATTTGATTCTCTTTTTAAGCTGTTCCTTAAAACACTAGTGCTTAGGAAATCTGTTGGAGGCAGAAGCAGTCAAGGGTAGCCTAGGGTTAGGGTTAGGCTTAGGGTTAGGCTTAGGGTATGGCTTAGGGTACGGGTTCGGGGAGGGCTTCGGGTACGGCCTAGGGTACGGGTTAGGGTTAGGGTTAGGGTTAGTGTTAGGGTTAGGGCTCGGTTTAGGGTACGGGTTAGGATTAGTGTACGTGTTAGGTTTAGGGTAGCGGTTAGCGTTAGGGTACGCGTTAGGGTTAGGGTAGTTATTAAACCTATCCCACTCTCTAGTTACCCCTTAGCACGTAAAGGAATATTATTTGGTGGTCCAGCCATGGAGAAGAGTTTAGACACTAGGATAAGATAAGGAACACACCCATTATAAAGAAATCACATTAGGATTCTCTTTTTAAGCTGTTCCTTAAAACACTAGTGCTTAGGAAATCTGTTGGAGGCAGAAGCAGTCAAGGGTAGCCTAGGGTTAGGGTTAGGCTTAGGGTTAGGCTTAGGGTACGGCTTAGGGTACGGGTTCGGGGAGGGCTTCGGGTACGGCGTAGGGTATGGGTTAGGGTTAGGGTTAGGGTTAGTGTTAGGGTTAGGGCTCGGTTTAGGGTACGGGTTAGGATTAGGGTACGTGTTAGGGTTAGGGTAGGGGTTAGGGTTAGGGTACGCGTTAGGGTTAGGGTAGTTATTAAACATATCCCACTCTCTAGATACCCCTTAGCACGTAAAGGAATATTATTTGGGGGTCCAGCCATGGAGAAGAGTTTAGACACTAGGATCAGATAAGGAACACACCCATTATAAAGAAATCACATTAGGATTCTCTTTTTAAGCTGTTCCTTAAAACTCTAGTGCTTAGGAAATATATTGGAGGCAGAAGCAGTCAAGGGTAGCCTAGGGTTAGGGTTAGGCTTAGGGTTAGGCTTAGGGTACGGCTTAGGGTACGGGTTCGGGGAGGGTTTCTGGTACGGCGTAGGGTATGGGTTAGGGTTAGGGTTAGGGTTAGTGTTAGGATTAGGGCTCGGTTTAGGGTACGGGTTAGGATTAGGGTACGTGTTAGGGTTAGGGTAGGAGTTAGGGTTAGGGTACGCGTTAGGGTTAGGGTAGTTATTAAACCTATCCCACTCTCTAGATACCCCTTGGCACGTAAAGGAATATTATTTGGGGGTCCAGCCATGGAGAAGAGTTTAGACACTAAGATAATATAAGGAACACACACATTATAAAGAAATCACATTAGGATTCTCTTTTTAAGCTGTTCCTTAAAACACTAGTGCTTAGGAAATCTATTGGAGGCAGAAGCAGTCAAGGGTAGCCTAGGGTTAGGGTTAGGCTTAGGGGTAGGCTTAGGGTACGGCTTAGGGTACGGGTTCGGGGAGGGCTTCGGGTACGGCGTAGGGTATGGGTTAGGGTTAGGGTTAGGGTTAGTGTTAGGGTTAGGGCTCGGTTTAGGGTACGGGTTAGGATTAGGGTACGTGTTAGGGTTAGGTTAGTGGTTAGGGTTAGGGTACGCTTTAGGGTTAGGGTAGTTATTAAACCTATCCCTCTCTGTAGATACCCCTTAGCACGTAAAGGAATATTATTTGGGGGTCCAGCCATGGAGAAGAGTTTAGACACTAAGATAATATAAGGAACACACACATTATAAAGAAATCACATTAGGATTCTCTTTTTAAGCTGTTCCTTAAAACACTAGTGCTTAGGAAATCTATTGGAGGCAGAAGCAGTCAAGGGTAGCCTAGGGTTAGGGTTAGGCTTAGGGTACGGCTTAGGGTACGGGTTCGGGGAGGGCTTCGGGTACGGCGTAGGGTATGGGTTAGGGTTAGGGTTAGGGTTAGTGTTAGGGTTAGGGCTCGGTTTAGGGTACGGGTTAGGATTAGGGTACGTGTTAGGGTTAGGGTAGGGGTTAGGGTTATGTTACGCGTTAGGGTTAGGGTAGTGATTAAACCTATCCCACTCTCTAGATACCCCTTAGCACATAAAGGAATATTATTTGGGGGTCCAGCCTTGGAGAAGAGTTTAGACACTAGGATTAGATAAGGAACACACCCATTATAAAGAAATCACATTAGGATTCTCTTTTTAAGCTGTTCCTTAAAACACTAGTGCTTAGGAAATCTATTGGAGGCAGAAGCAGTCAAGGGTAGCCTAGGGTTAGGGTTAGGCTTAGGGTTAGGCTTAGGGTACGGCTTAGGGTACGGGTTCGGGGAGGGTTTCTGGTACGGCGTAGGGTATGGGTTAGGGTTAGGGTTAGGGTTAGTGTTAGGATTAGGGCTCGGTTTAGGGTACGGGTTAGGATTAGGGTACGTGTTAGGGTTAGGGTAGGGGTTAGGGTTAGGGTACGCGTTAGGGTTAGGGTAGTTATTAAACCTATCCCACTCTCTAGATACCCCTTGGCACGTAAAGGAATATTATTTGGGGGTCCAGCCATGGAGAAGAGTTTAGACACTAAGATAATATAAGGAACACACACATTATAAAGAAATCACATTAGGATTCTCTTTTTAAGCTGTTCCTTAAAACACTAGTGCTTAGGAAATCTTTTGGAGGCAGAAGCAGTCAAGGGTAGCCTAGGGTTAGGGTTAGGCTTAGGGGTAGGCTTAGGGTACGGCTTAGGGTACGGGTTCGGGGAGGGCTTCGGGTACGGCGTAGGGTATGGGTTAGGGTTAGGGTTAGGGTTAGTGTTAGGGTTAGGGCTCGGTTTAGGGTACGGGTTAGGATTAGGGTACGTGTTAGGGTTAGGTTAGTGGTTAGGGTTAGGGTACGCTTTAGGGTTAGGGTAGTTATTAAACCTATCCCTCTCTGTAGATACGCCTTAGCACGTAAAGGAATATTATTTGGGGGTCCAGCCATGGAGAAGAGTTTAGACACTAAGATAATATAAGGAACACACACATTATAAAGAAATCACATTAGGATTCTCTTTTTAAGCTGTTCCTTAAAACACTAGTGCTTAGGAAATCTATTGGAGGCAGAAGCAGTCAAGGGTAGCCTAGGGTTAGGGTTAGGCTTAGGGTACGGCTTAGGGTACGGGTTCGGGGAGGGCTTCGGGTACGGCGTAGGGTATGGGTTAGGGTTAGGGTTAGGGTTAGTGTTAGGGTTAGGGCTCGGTTTAGGGTACGGGTTAGGATTAGGGTACGTGTTAGGGTTAGGGTAGGGGTTAGGGTTATGTTACGCGTTAGGGTTAGGGTAGTGATTAAACCTATCCCACTCTCTAGATACCCCTTAGCACGTAAAGGAATATTATTTGGGGGTCCAGCCTTGGAGAAGAGTTTAGACACTAGGATTAGATAAGGAACACACCCATTATAAAGAAATCACATTAGGATTCTCTTTTTAAGCTGTTCCTTAAAACACTAGTGCTTAGGAAATCTATTGGAGGCAGAAGCAGTCAAGGGTAGCCTAGGGTTAGGGTTAGGCTTAGGGTTAGGCTTAGGGTACGGCTTAGGGTACGGTTTCGGGGAGGGCTTCGGGTACGGCGTAGGGTATGGGTTAGGGTTAGGGTTAGGGTTAGTGTTAGGGTTAGGGCTCGGTTTAGGGTACGGGTTAGGATTAGGGTACCTGTTAGGGTTAGGGTAGCGGTTAGCGTTAGGGTACGCATTAGGGTTAGGGTAGTTATTAAACCTATCCCACTCTCTAGTTACCCCTTAGCACGTAAAGGAATATTATTTGGGGGTCCAGCCATGGAGAAGTGTTTAGACACTAGGATAAGATAAGGAACACACCCATTATAAAGAAATCACATTAGGATTCTCTTTTTAAGCTGTTCCTTAAAACACTAGTGCTTAGGAAATCTATTGGAGGCAAAAGCAGTCAAGGGTAGCCTACGGTTAGGGTTAGGCTTAGGGTTAGGCTTAGGGTACGGCTTAGGGTACGGGTTCGGGGAGGGCTTCGGGTACGGCGTAGGGTATGGGTTAGGGTTAGGGTTAGGGTTAGTGTTAGGGTTAGGGCTCGGTTTAGGATACGGGTTAGGATTAGGGTAAGTGTTAGGGTTAGGGTAGGGGTTAGGGTTAGGGTACGCGTTAGGGTTAGGGTAGTTATTAAACATATCCCACTCTCTAGATACCGTTTAGCACGTAAAGGAATATTATTTGGGGGTCCAGCCATGGAGAAGAGTTTAGACACTAGGATAAGATAAGGAACACACCCATTATAAAGAAATCACATTTGATTCTCTTTTTAAGCTGTTCCTTAAAACACTAGTGCTTAGGAAATCTGTTGGAGGCAGAAGCAGTCAAGGGTAGCCTAGGGTTAGGGTTAGGCTTAGGGTTAGGCTTAGGGTATGGCTTAGGGTACGGGTTCGGGGAGGGCTTCGGGTACGGCCTAGGGTACGGGTTAGGGTTAGGGTTAGGGTTAGTGTTAGGGTTAGGGCTCGGTTTAGGGTACGGGTTAGGATTAGTGTACGTGTTAGGTTTAGGGTAGCGGTTAGCGTTAGGGTACGCGTTAGGTTTAGGGTAGTTATTAAACCTATCCAACTCTCTAGTTACCCCTTAGCACGTAAAGGAATATTATTTGGTGGTCCAGCCATGGAGAAGAGTTTAGACACTAGGATAAGATAAGGAACACACCCATTATAAAGAAATCACATTAGGATTCTCTTTTTAAGCTGTTCCTTAAAACACTAGTGCTTAGGAAATCTGTTGGAGGCAGAAGCAGTCAAGGGTAGCCTAGGGTTAGGGTTAGGCTTAGGGTTAGGCTTAGGGTACGGCTTAGGGTACGGGTTCGGGGAGGGCTTCGGTTACGGCGTAGGGTATGGGTTAGGGTTAGGGTTAGGGTTAGTGTTAGGGTTAGGGCTCGGTTTAGGGTACGGGTTAGGATTAGGGTACGTGTTAGGGTTAGGGTAGGGGTTAGGGTTAGGGTACGCGTTAGGGTTAGGGTAGTTATTAAACATATCCCACTCTCTAGATACCCCTTAGCACGTAAAGGAATATTATTTGGGGGTCCAGCCATGGAGAAGAGTTTAGACACTAGGATCAGATAAGGAACACACCCATTATAAAGAAATCACATTAGGATTCTCTTTTTAAGCTGTTCCTTAAAACTCTAGTGCTTAGGAAATATATTGGAGGCAGAAGCAGTCAAGGGTAGCCTAGGGTTAGGGTTAGGCTTAGGGTTAGGCTTAGGGTACGGCTTAGGGTACGGGTTCGGGGAGGGTTTCTGGTACGGCGTAGGGTATGGGTTAGGGTTAGGGTTAGGGTTAGTGTTAGGATTAGGGCTCGGTTTAGGGTACGGGTTAGGATAAGGGTACGTGTTAGGGTTATGGTAGGGGTTAGGGTTAGGGTACGCGTTAGGGTTAGGGTAGTGATTAAACCTATCCCACTCTCTAGATACCCCTTGGCACGTAAAGGAATATTATTTGGGGGTCCAGCCATGGAGAAGAGTTTAGACACTAAGATAATATAAGGAACACACACATTATAAAGAAATCACATTAGGATTCTCTTTTTAAGCTGTTCCTTAAAACACTAGTGCTTAGGAAATCTATTGGAGGCAGAAGCAGTCAAGGGTAGCCTAGGGTTAGGGTTAGGCTTAGGGTACGGCTTAGGGTACGGGTTCGGGGAGGGCTTCGGGTACGGCGTAGGGTATGGGTTAGGGTTAGGGTTAGGGTTAGTGTTAGGGTTAGGGCTCGGTTTAGGGTACGGGTTAGGATTAGGGTACGTGTTAGGGTTAGGGTAGGGGTTAGGGTTATGTTACGCGTTAGGGTTAGGGTAGTGATTAAACCTATCCCACTCTCTAGATACCCCTTAGCACATAAAGGAATATTATTTGGGGGTCCAGCCTTGGAGAAGAGTTTAGACACTAGGATTAGATAAGGAACACACCCATTATAAAGAAATCACATTAGGATTCTCTTTTTAAGCTGTTCCTTAAAACACTAGTGCTTAGGAAATCTATTGGAGGCAGAAGCAGTCAAGGGTAGCCTAGGGTTAGGGTTAGGCTTAGGGTTAGGCTTAGGGTACGGCTTAGGGTACGGTTTCGGGGAGGGCTTCGGGTACGGCGTAGGGTATGGGTTAGGGTTAGGGTTAGGGTTAGTGTTAGGGTTAGGGCTCGGTTTAGGGTACGGGTTAGGATTAGGGTACCTGTTAGGGTTAGGGTAGCGGTTAGCGTTAGGGTACGCATTAGGGTTAGGGTAGTTATTAAACCTATCCCACTCTCTAGTTACCCCTTAGCACGTAAAGGAATATTATTTGGGGGTCCAGCCATGGAGAAGTGTTTAGACACTAGGATAAGATAAGGAACACACCCATTATAAAGAAATCACATTAGGATTCTCTTTTTAAGCTGTTCCTTAAAACACTAGTGCTTAGGAAATCTATTGGAGGCAAAAGCAGTCAAGGGTAGCCTACGGTTAGGGTTAGGCTTAGGGTTAGGCTTAGGGTACGGCTTAGGGTACGGGTTCGGGGAGGGCTTCGGGTACGGCGTAGGGTATGGGTTAGGGTTAGGGTTAGGGTTAGTGTTAGGGTTAGGGCTCGGTTTAGGATACGGGTTAGGATTAGGGTAAGTGTTAGGGTTAGGGTAGGGGTTAGGGTTAGGGTACGCGTTAGGGTTAGGGTAGTTATTAAACATATCCCACTCTCTAGATACCGTTTAGCACGTAAAGGAATATTATTTGGGGGTCCAGCCATGGAGAAGAGTTTAGACACTAGGATAAGATAAGGAACACACCCATTATAAAGAAATCACATTTGATTCTCTTTTTAAGCTGTTCCTTAAAACACTAGTGCTTAGGAAATCTGTTGGAGGCAGAAGCAGTCAAGGGTAGCCTAGGGTTAGGGTTAGGCTTAGGGTTAGGCTTAGGGTATGGCTTAGGGTACGGGTTCGGGGAGGGCTTCGGGTACGGCCTAGGGTACGGGTTAGGGTTAGGGTTAGGGTTAGTGTTAGGGTTAGGGCTCGGTTTAGGGTACGGGTTAGGATTAGTGTACGTGTTAGGTTTAGGGTAGCGGTTAGCGTTAGGGTACGCGTTAGGGTTAGGGTAGTTATTAAACCTATCCCACTCTCTAGTTACCCCTTAGCACGTAAAGGAATATTATTTGGTGGTCCAGCCATGGAGAAGAGTTTAGACACTAGGATAAGATAAGGAACACACCCATTATAAAGAAATCACATTAGGATTCTCTTTTTAAGCTGTTCCTTAAAACACTAGTGCTTAGGAAATCTGTTGGAGGCAGAAGCAGTCAAGGGTAGCCTAGGGTTAGGGTTAGGCTTAGGGTTAGGCTTAGGGTACGGCTTAGGGTACGGGTTCGGGGAGGGCTTCGGGTACGGCGTAGGGTATGGGTTAGGGTTAGGGTTAGGGTTAGTGTTAGGGTTAGGGCTCGGTTTAGGGTACGGGTTAGGATTAGGGTACGTGTTAGGGTTAGGGTAGGGGTTAGGGTTAGGGTACGCGTTAGGGTTAGGGTAGTTATTAAACATATCCCACTCTCTAGATACCCCTTAGCACGTAAAGGAATATTATTTGGGGGTCCAGCCATGGAGAAGAGTTTAGACACTAGGATCAGATAAGGAACACACCCATTATAAAGAAATCACATTAGGATTCTCTTTTTAAGCTGTTCCTTAAAACTCTAGTGCTTAGGAAATATATTGGAGGCAGAAGCAGTCAAGGGTAGCCTAGGGTTAGGGTTAGGCTTAGGGTTAGGCTTAGGGTACGGCTTAGGGTACGGGTTCGGGGAGGGTTTCTGGTACGGCGTAGGGTATGGGTTAGGGTTAGGGTTAGGGTTAGTGTTAGGATTAGGGCTCGGTTTAGGGTACGGGTTAGGATAAGGGTACGTGTTAGGGTTATGGTAGGGGTTAGGGTTAGGGTACGCGTTAGGGTTAGGGTAGTGATTAAACCTATCCCACTCTCTAGATACCCCTTGGCACGTAAAGGAATATTATTTGGGGGTCCAGCCATGGAGAAGAGTTTAGACACTAAGATAATATAAGGAACACACACATTATAAAGAAATCACATTAGGATTCTCTTTTTAAGCTGTTCCTTAAAACACTAGTGCTTAGGAAATCTATTGGAGGCAGAAGCAGTCAAGGGTAGCCTAGGGTTAGGGTTAGGCTTAGGGTACGGCTTAGGGTACGGGTTCGGGGAGGGCTTCGGGTACGGCGTAGGGTATGGGTTAGGGTTAGGGTTAGGGTTAGTGTTAGGGTTAGGGCTCGGTTTAGGGTACGGGTTAGGATTAGGGTACGTGTTAGGGTTAGGGTAGGGGTTAGGGTTATGTTACGCGTTAGGGTTAGGGTAGTGATTAAACCTATCCCACTCTCTAGATACCCCTTAGCACATAAAGGAATATTATTTGGGGGTCCAGCCTTGGAGAAGAGTTTAGACACTAGGATTAGATAAGGAACACACCCATTATAAAGAAATCACATTAGGATTCTCTTTTTAAGCTGTTCCTTAAAACACTAGTGCTTAGGAAATCTATTGGAGGCAGAAGCAGTCAAGGGTAGCCTAGGGTTAGGGTTAGGCTTAGGGTTAGGCTTAGGGTACGGCTTAGGGTACGGTTTCGGGGAGGGCTTCGGGTACGGCGTAGGGTATGGGTTAGGGTTAGGGTTAGGGTTAGTGTTAGGGTTAGGGCTCGGTTTAGGGTACGGGTTAGGATTAGGGTACCTGTTAGGGTTAGGGTAGCGGTTAGCGTTAGGGTACGCATTAGGGTTAGGGTAGTTATTAAACCTATCCCACTCTCTAGTTACCCCTTAGCACGTAAAGGAATATTATTTGGGGGTCCAGCCATGGAGAAGTGTTTAGACACTAGGATAAGATAAGGAACACACCCATTATAAAGAAATCACATTAGGATTCTCTTTTTAAGCTGTTCCTTAAAACACTAGTGCTTAGGAAATCTATTGGAGGCAAAAGCAGTCAAGGGTAGCCTACGGTTAGGGTTAGGCTTAGGGTTAGGCTTAGGGTACGGCTTAGGGTACGGGTTCGGGGAGGGCTTCGGGTACGGCGTAGGGTATGGGTTAGGGTTAGGGTTAGGGTTAGTGTTAGGGTTAGGGCTCGGTTTAGGATACGGGTTAGGATTAGGGTAAGTGTTAGGGTTAGGGTAGGGGTTAGGGTTAGGGTACGCGTTAGGGTTAGGGTAGTTATTAAACATATCCCACTCTCTAGATACCGTTTAGCACGTAAAGGAGTATTATTTGGGGGTCCAGCCATGGAGAAGAGTTTAGACACTAGGATAAGATAAGGAACACACCCATTATAAAGAAATCACATTTGATTCTCTTTTTAAGCTGTTCCTTAAAACACTAGTGCTTAGGAAATCTGTTGGAGGCAGAAGCAGTCAAGGGTAGCCTAGGGTTAGGGTTAGGCTTAGGGTTAGGCTTAGGGTATGGCTTAGGGTACGGGTTCGGGGAGGGCTTCGGGTACGGCCTAGGGTACGGGTTAGGGTTAGGGTTAGGGTTAGTGTTAGGGTTAGGGCTCGGTTTAGGGTACGGGTTAGGATTAGTGTACGTGTTAGGTTTAGGGTAGCGGTTAGCGTTAGGGTACGCGTTAGGGTTAGGGTAGTTATTAAACCTATCCACTCTCTAGTTACCCCTTAGCACGTAAAGGAATATTATTTGGTGGTCCAGCCATGGAGAAGAGTTTAGACACTAGGATAAGATAAGGAACACACCCATTATAAAGAAATCACATTAGGATTCTCTTTTTAAGCTGTTCCTTAAAACACTAGTGCTTAGGAAATCTGTTGAAGGCAGAAGCAGTCAAGGGTAGCCTAGGGTTAGGGTTAGGCTTAGGGTTAGGCTTAGGGTACGGCTTAGGGTACGGGTTCGGGGAGGGTTAGGGTTAGGGTTAGGGTTAGGGTTAGGGTTAGGGTTAGGGTTAGGGTTAGTGTTAGGGTTAGGGCTCGGTTTAGGGTACGGGTTAGGATTAGGGTACCTGTTAGGGTTAGGGTAGCGGTTAGCGTTAGGGTACGCGTTAGGGTTAGGGTAGTTATTAAACCTATCCCACTCTCTAGTTACCCCTTAGCACGTAAAGGAATATTATTTGGGGGTCCAGCCATGGAGAAGAGTTTAGACACTAGGATAAGATAAGGAACACACCCATTATAAAGAAATCACATTAGGATTCTCTTTTTAAGCTGTTCCTTAAAACACTAGTGCTTAGGAAATCTATTGGAGGCAAAAGCAGTCAAGGGTAGCCTACGGTTAGGGTTAGGCTTAGGGTTAGGCTTAGGGTACGGCTTAGGGTACGGGTTCGGGGAGGGCTTCGGGTACGGCGTAGGGTATGGGTTAGGGTTAGGGTTAGGGTTAGTGTTAGGGTTAGGGCTCGGTTTAGGGTACGGGTTAGGATTAGGGTACGTGTTAGGGTTAGGGTAGGGGTTAGGGTTAGGGTACGCGTTAGGGTTAGGGTAGTTATTAAACATATCCCACTCTCTAGATACCCCTTAGCACGTAAAGGAATATTATTTGGGGGTCCAGCCATGGAGAAGAGTTTAGACACTAGGATCAGATAAGGAACACACCCATTATAAAGAAATCACATTAGGATTCTCTTTTTAAGCTGTTCCTTAAAACTCTAGTGCTTAGGAAATATATTGGAGGCAGAAGCAGTCAAGGGTAGCCTAGGGTTAGGGTTAGGCTTAGGGTTAGGCTTAGGGTACGGCTTAGGGTACGGGTTCGGGGAGGGTTTCTGGTACGGCGTAGGGTATGGGTTAGGGTTAGGGTTAGGGTTAGTGTTAGGATTAGGGCTCGGTTTAGGGTACGGGTTAGGATAAGGGTACGTGTTAGGGTTATGGTAGGGGTTAGGGTTAGGGTACGCGTTAGGGTTAGGGTAGTGATTAAACCTATCCCACTCTCTAGATACCCCTTGGCACGTAAAGGAATATTATTTGGGGGTCCAGCCATGGAGAAGAGTTTAGACACTAAGATAATATAAGGAACACACACATTATAAAGAAATCACATTAGGATTCTCTTTTTAAGCTGTTCCTTAAAACACTAGTGCTTAGGAAATCTATTGGAGGCAGAAGCAGTCAAGGGTAGCCTAGGGTTAGGGTTAGGCTTAGGGTACGGCTTAGGGTACGGGTTCGGGGAGGGCTTCGGGTACGGCGTAGGGTATGGGTTAGGGTTAGGGTTAGGGTTAGTGTTAGGGTTAGGGCTCGGTTTAGGGTACGGGTTAGGATTAGGGTACGTGTTAGGGTTAGGGTAGGGGTTAGGGTTATGTTACGCGTTAGGGTTAGGGTAGTGATTAAACCTATCCCACTCTCTAGATACCCCTTAGCACATAAAGGAATATTATTTGGGGGTCCAGCCTTGGAGAAGAGTTTAGACACTAGGATTAGATAAGGAACACACCCATTATAAAGAAATCACATTAGGATTCTCTTTTTAAGCTGTTCCTTAAAACACTAGTGCTTAGGAAATCTATTGGAGGCAGAAGCAGTCAAGGGTAGCCTAGGGTTAGGGTTAGGCTTAGGGTTAGGCTTAGGGTACGGCTTAGGGTACGGTTTCGGGGAGGGCTTCGGGTACGGCGTAGGGTATGGGTTAGGGTTAGGGTTAGGGTTAGTGTTAGGGTTAGGGCTCGGTTTAGGGTACGGGTTAGGATTAGGGTACCTGTTAGGGTTAGGGTAGCGGTTAGCGTTAGGGTACGCATTAGGGTTAGGGTAGTTATTAAACCTATCCCACTCTCTAGTTACCCCTTAGCACGTAAAGGAATATTATTTGGGGGTCCAGCCATGGAGAAGTGTTTAGACACTAGGATAAGATAAGGAACACACCCATTATAAAGAAATCACATTAGGATTCTCTTTTTAAGCTGTTCCTTAAAACACTAGTGCTTAGGAAATCTATTGGAGGCAAAAGCAGTCAAGGGTAGCCTACGGTTAGGGTTAGGCTTAGGGTTAGGCTTAGGGTACGGCTTAGGGTACGGGTTCGGGGAGGGCTTCGGGTACGGCGTAGGGTATGGGTTAGGGTTAGGGTTAGGGTTAGTGTTAGGGTTAGGGCTCGGTTTAGGATACGGGTTAGGATTAGGGTAAGTGTTAGGGTTAGGGTAGGGGTTAGGGTTAGGGTACGCGTTAGGGTTAGGGTAGTTATTAAACATATCCCACTCTCTAGATACCGTTTAGCACGTAAAGGAATATTATTTGGGGGTCCAGCCATGGAGAAGAGTTTAGACACTAGGATAAGATAAGGAACACACCCATTATAAAGAAATCACATTTGATTCTCTTTTTAAGCTGTTCCTTAAAACACTAGTGCTTAGGAAATCTGTTGGAGGCAGAAGCAGTCAAGGGTAGCCTAGGGTTAGGGTTAGGCTTAGGGTTAGGCTTAGGGTATGGCTTAGGGTACGGGTTCGGGGAGGGCTTCGGGTACGGCCTAGGGTACGGGTTAGGGTTAGGGTTAGGGTTAGTGTTAGGGTTAGGGCTCGGTTTAGGGTACGGGTTAGGATTAGTGTACGTGTTAGGTTTAGGGTAGCGGTTAGCGTTAGGGTACGCGTTAGGGTTAGGGTAGTTATTAAACCTATCCCACTCTCTAGTTACCCCTTAGCACGTAAAGGAATATTATTTGGTGGTCCAGCCATGGAGAAGAGTTTAGACACTAG
Source organism: Balaenoptera physalus (assembly GCF_965194825.1). NCBI lineage: Eukaryota > Metazoa > Chordata > Mammalia > Artiodactyla > Balaenopteridae > Balaenoptera > Balaenoptera physalus. Next base: position 43,351 of record NW_028125587.1, on the reverse strand, counting down.
GATAAGATAAGGAACACACCCATTATAAAGAAATCACATTAGGATTCTCTTTTTAAGCTGTTCCTTAAAACACTAGTGCTTAGGAAATCTGTTGGAGGCAGAAGCAGTCAAGGGTAGCCTAGGGTTAGGGTTAGGCTTAGGGTTAGGCTTAGGGTACGGCTTAGGGTACGGGTTCGGGGAGGGCTTCGGGTACGGCGTAGGGTATGGGTTAGGGTTAGGGTTAGGGTTAGTGTTAGGGTTAGGGCTCGGTTTAGGGTACGGGTTAGGATTAGGGTACGTGTTAGGGTTAGGGTAGGGGTTAGGGTTAGGGTACGCGTTAGGGTTAGGGTAGTTATTAAACATATCCCACTCTCTAGATACCCCTTAGCACGTAAAGGAATATTATTTGGGGGTCCAGCCATGGAGAAGAGTTTAGACACTAGGATCAGATAAGGAACACACCCATTATAAAGAAATCACATTAGGATTCTCTTTTTAAGCTGTTCCTTAAAACTCTAGTGCTTAGGAAATATATTGGAGGCAGAAGCAGTCAAGGGTAGCCTAGGGTTAGGGTTAGGCTTAGGGTTAGGCTTAGGGTACGGCTTAGGGTACGGGTTCGGGGAGGGTTTCTGGTACGGCGTAGGGTATGGGTTAGGGTTAGGGTTAGGGTTAGTGTTAGGATTAGGGCTCGGTTTAGGGTACGGGTTAGGATAAGGGTACGTGTTAGGGTTATGGTAGGGGTTAGGGTTAGGGTACGCGTTAGGGTTAGGGTAGTGATTAAACCTATCCCACTCTCTAGATACCCCTTGGCACGTAAAGGAATATTATTTGGGGGTCCAGCCATGGAGAAGAGTTTAGACACTAAGATAATATAAGGAACACACACATTATAAAGAAATCACATTAGGATTCTCTTTTTAAGCTGTTCCTTAAAACACTAGTGCTTAGGAAATCTATTGGAGGCAGAAGCAGTCAAGGGTAGCCTAGGGTTAGGGTTAGGCTTAGGGTTAGGCTTAGGGTACGGCTTAGGGTACGGTTTCGGGGAGGGCTTCGGGTACGGCGTAGGGTATGGGTTAGGGTTAGGGTTAGGGTTAGTGTTAGGGTTAGGGCTCGGTTTAGGGTACGGGTTAGGATTAGGGTACCTGTTAGGGTTAGGGTAGCGGTTAGCGTTAGGGTACGCATCAGGGTTAGGGTAGTTATTAAACCTATCCCACTCTCTAGTTACCCCTTAGCACGTAAAGGAATATTATTTGGGGGTCCAGCCATGGAGAAGTGTTTAGACACTAGGATAAGATAAGGAACACACCCATTATAAAGAAATCACATTAGGATTCTCTTTTTAAGCTGTTCCTTAAAACACTAGTGCTTAGGAAATCTATTGGAGGCAAAAGCAGTCAAGGGTAGCCTACGGTTAGGGTTAGGCTTAGGGTTAGGCTTAGGGTACGGCTTAGGGTACGGGTTCGGGGAGGGCTTCGGGTACGGCGTAGGGTATGGGTTAGGGTTAGGGTTAGGGTTAGTGTTAGGGTTAGGGCTCGGTTTAGGATACGGGTTAGGATTAGGGTAAGTGTTAGGGTTAGGGTAGGGGTTAGGGTTAGGGTACGCGTTAGGGTTAGGGTAGTTATTAAACATATCCCACTCTCTAGATACCGTTTAGCACGTAAAGGAATATTATTTGGGGGTCCAGCCATGGAGAAGAGTTTAGACACTAGGATAAGATAAGGAACACACCCATTATAAAGAAATCACATTTGATTCTCTTTTTAAGCTGTTCCTTAAAACACTAGTGCTTAGGAAATCTGTTGGAGGCAGAAGCAGTCAAGGGTAGCCTAGGGTTAGGGTTAGGCTTAGGGTTAGGCTTAGGGTATGGCTTAGGGTACGGGTTCGGGGAGGGCTTCGGGTACGGCCTAGGGTACGGGTTAGGGTTAGGGTTAGGGTTAGTGTTAGGGTTAGGGCTCGGTTTAGGGTACGGGTTAGGATTAGTGTACGTGTTAGGTTTAGGGTAGCGGTTAGCGTTAGGGTACGCGTTAGGGTTAGGGTAGTTATTAAACCTATCCCACTCTCTAGTTACCCCTTAGCACGTAAAGGAATATTATTTGGTGGTCCAGCCATGGAGAAGAGTTTAGACACTAGGATAAGATAAGGAACACACCCATTATAAAGAAATCACATTAGGATTCTCTTTTTAAGCTGTTCCTTAAAACACTAGTGCTTAGGAAATCTGTTGGAGGCAGAAGCAGTCAAGGGTAGCCTAGGGTTAGGGTTAGGCTTAGGGTTAGGCTTAGGGTACGGCTTAGGGTACGGGTTCGGGGAGGGCTTCGGGTACGGCGTAGGGTATGGGTTAGGGTTAGGGTTAGGGTTAGTGTTAGGGTTAGGGCTCGGTTTAGGGTACGGGTTAGGATTAGGGTACGTGTTAGGGTTAGGGTAGGGGTTAGGGTTAGGGTACGCGTTAGGGTTAGGGTAGTTATTAAACATATCCCACTCTCTAGATACCCCTTAGCACGTAAAGGAATATTATTTGGGGGTCCAGCCATGGAGAAGAGTTTAGACACTAGGATCAGATAAGGAACACACCCATTATAAAGAAATCACATTAGGATTCTCTTTTTAAGCTGTTCCTTAAAACTCTAGTGCTTAGGAAATATATTGGAGGCAGAAGCAGTCAAGGGTAGCCTAGGGTTAGGGTTAGGCTTAGGGTTAGGCTTAGGGTACGGCTTAGGGTACGGGTTCGGGGAGGGTTTCTGGTACGGCGTAGGGTATGGGTTAGGGTTAGGGTTAGGGTTAGTGTTAGGATTAGGGCTCGGTTTAGGGTACGGGTTAGGATAAGGGTACGTGTTAGGGTTATGGTAGGGGTTAGGGTTAGGGTACGCGTTAGGGTTAGGGTAGTGATTAAACCTATCCCACTCTCTAGATACCCCTTGGCACGTAAAGGAATATTATTTGGGGGTCCAGCCATGGAGAAGAGTTTAGACACTAAGATAATATAAGGAACACACACATTATAAAGAAATCACATTAGGATTCTCTTTTTAAGCTGTTCCTTAAAACACTAGTGCTTAGGAAATCTATTGGAGGCAGAAGCAGTCAAGGGTAGCCTAGGGTTAGGGTTAGGCTTAGGGTACGGCTTAGGGTACGGGTTCGGGGAGGGCTTCGGGTACGGCGTAGGGTATGGGTTAGGGTTAGGGTTAGGGTTAGTGTTAGGGTTAGGGCTCGGTTTAGGGTACGGGTTAGGATTAGGGTACGTGTTAGGGTTAGGGTAGGGGTTAGGGTTATGTTACGCGTTAGGGTTAGGGTAGTGATTAAACCTATCCCACTCTCTAGATACCCCTTAGCACATAAAGGAATATTATTTGGGGGTCCAGCCTTGGAGAAGAGTTTAGACACTAGGATTAGATAAGGAACACACCCATTATAAAGAAATCACATTAGGATTCTCTTTTTAAGCTGTTCCTTAAAACACTAGTGCTTAGGAAATCTATTGGAGGCAGAAGCAGTCAAGGGTAGCCTAGGGTTAGGGTTAGGCTTAGGGTTAGGCTTAGGGTACGGCTTAGGGTACGGTTTCGGGGAGGGCTTCGGGTACGGCGTAGGGTATGGGTTAGGGTTAGTGTTAGGGTTAGTGTTAGGGTTAGGGCTCGGTTTAGGGTACGGGTTAGGATTAGGGTACCTGTTAGGGTTAGGGTAGCGGTTAGCGTTAGGGTACGCGTTAGGGTTAGGGTAGTTATTAAACCTATCCCACTCTCTAGTTACCCCTTAGCACGTAAAGGAATATTATTTGGGGGTCCAGCCATGGAGAAGAGTTTAGACACTAGGATAAGATAAGGAACACACCCATTATAAAGAAATCACATTAGGATTCTCTTTTTAAGCTGTTCCTTAAAACACTAGTGCTTAGGAAATCTATTGGAGGCAAAAGCAGTCAAGGGTAGCCTACGGTTAGGGTTAGGCTTAGGGTTAGGCTTAGGGTACGGCTTAGGGTACGGGTTCGGGGAGGGCTTCGGGTACGGCGTAGGGTATGGGTTAGGGTTAGGGTTAGGGTTAGTGTTAGGGTTAGGGCTCGGTTTAGGATACGGGTTAGGATTAGGGTAAGTGTTAGGGTTAGGGTAGGGGTTAGGGTTAGGGTACGCGTTAGGGTTAGGGTAGTTATTAAACATATCCCACTCTCTAGATACCGTTTAGCACGTAAAGGAATATTATTTGGGGGTCCAGCCATGGAGAAGAGTTTAGACACTAGGATAAGATAAGGAACACACCCATTATAAAGAAATCACATTTGATTCTCTTTTTAAGCTGTTCCTTAAAACACTAGTGCTTAGGAAATCTGTTGGAGGCAGAAGCAGTCAAGGGTAGCCTAGGGTTAGGGTTAGGCTTAGGGTTAGGCTTAGGGTATGGCTTAGGGTACGGGTTCGGGGAGGGCTTCGGGTACGGCCTAGGGTACGGGTTAGGGTTAGGGTTAGGGTTAGTGTTAGGGTTAGGGCTCGGTTTAGGGTACGGGTTAGGATTAGTGTACGTGTTAGGTTTAGGGTAGCGGTTAGCGTTAGGGTACGCGTTAGGGTTAGGGTAGTTATTAAACCTATCCCACTGTCTAGTTACCCCTTAGCACGTAAAGGAATATTATTTGGTGGTCCAGCCATGGAGAAGAGTTTAGACACTAGGATAAGATAAGGAACACACCCATTATAAAGAAATCACATTAGGATTCTCTTTTTAAGCTGTTCCTTAAAACACTAGTGCTTAGGAAATCTGTTGGAGGCAGAAGCAGTCAAGGGTAGCCTAGGGTTAGGGTTAGGCTTAGGGTTAGGCTTAGGGTACGGCTTAGGGTACGGGTTCGGGGAGGGCTTCGGGTACGGCGTAGGGTATGGGTTAGGGTTAGGGTTAGGGTTAGTGTTAGGGTTAGGGCTCGGTTTAGGGTACGGGTTAGGATTAGGGTACGTGTTAGGGTTAGGGTAGGGGTTAGGGTTAGGGTACGCGTTAGGGTTAGGGTAGTTATTAAACATATCCCACTCTCTAGATACCCCTTAGCACGTAAAGGAATATTATTTGGGGGTCCAGCCATGGAGAAGAGTTTAGACACTAGGATCAGATAAGGAACACACCCATTATAAAGAAATCACATTAGGATTCTCTTTTTAAGCTGTTCCTTAAAACTCTAGTGCTTAGGAAATATATTGGAGGCAGAAGCAGTCAAGGGTAGCCTAGGGTTAGGGTTAGGCTTAGGGTTAGGCTTAGGGTACGGCTTAGGGTACGGGTTCGGGGAGGGTTTCTGGTACGGCGTAGGGTATGGGTTAGGGTTAGGGTTAGGGTTAGTGTTAGGATTAGGGCTCGGTTTAGGGTACGGGTTAGGATAAGGGTACGTGTTAGGGTTATGGTAGGGGTTAGGGTTAGGGTACGCGTTAGGGTTAGGGTAGTGATTAAACCTATCCCACTCTCTAGATACCCCTTGGCACGTAAAGGAATATTATTTGGGGGTCCAGCCATGGAGAAGAGTTTAGACACTAAGATAATATAAGGAACACACACATTATAAAGAAATCACATTAGGATTCTCTTTTTAAGCTGTTCCTTAAAACACTAGTGCTTAGGAAATCTATTGGAGGCAGAAGCAGTCAAGGGTAGCCTAGGGTTAGGGTTAGGCTTAGGGTTAGGCTTAGGGTACGGCTTAGGGTACGGTTTCGGGGAGGGCTTCGGGTACGGCGTAGGGTATGGGTTAGGGTTAGGGTTAGGGTTAGTGTTAGGGTTAGGGCTCGGTTTAGGGTACGGGTTAGGATTAGGGTACCTGTTAGGGTTAGGGTAGCGGTTAGCGTTAGGGTACGCATTAGGGTTAGGGTAGTTATTAAACCTATCCCACTCTCTAGTTACCCCTTAGCACGTAAAGGAATATTATTTGGGGGTCCAGCCATGGAGAAGTGTTTAGACACTAGGATAAGATAAGGAACACACCCATTATAAAGAAATCACATTAGGATTCTCTTTTTAAGCTGTTCCTTAAAACACTAGTGCTTAGGAAATCTATTGGAGGCAAAAGCAGTCAAGGGTAGCCTACGGTTAGGGTTAGGCTTAGGGTTAGGCTTAGGGTACGGCTTAGGGTACGGGTTCGGGGAGGGCTTCGGGTACGGCGTAGGGTATGGGTTAGGGTTAGGGTTAGGGTTAGTGTTAGGGTTAGGGCTCGGTTTAGGATACGGGTTAGGATTAGGGTAAGTGTTAGGGTTAGGGTAGGGGTTAGGGTTAGGGTACGCGTTAGGGTTAGGGTAGTTATTAAACATATCCCACTCTCTAGATACCGTTTAGCACGTAAAGGAATATTATTTGGGGGTCCAGCCATGGAGAAGAGTTTAGACACTAGGATAAGATAAGGAACACACCCATTATAAAGAAATCACATTTGATTCTCTTTTTAAGCTGTTCCTTAAAACACTAGTGCTTAGGAAATCTGTTGGAGGCAGAAGCAGTCAAGGGTAGCCTAGGGTTAGGGTTAGGCTTAGGGTTAGGCTTAGGGTATGGCTTAGGGTACGGGTTCGGGGAGGGCTTCGGGTACGGCCTAGGGTACGGGTTAGGGTTAGGGTTAGGGTTAGTGTTAGGGTTAGGGCTCGGTTTAGGGTACGGGTTAGGATTAGTGTACGTGTTAGGTTTAGGGTAGCGGTTAGCGTTAGGGTACGCGTTAGGGTTAGGGTAGTTATTAAACCTATCCCACTGTCTAGTTACCCCTTAGCACGTAAAGGAATATTATTTGGTGGTCCAGCCATGGAGAAGAGTTTAGACACTAGGATAAGATAAGGAACACACCCATTATAAAGAAATCACATTAGGATTCTCTTTTTAAGCTGTTCCTTAAAACACTAGTGCTTAGGAAATCTGTTGGAGGCAGAAGCAGTCAAGGGTAGCCTAGGGTTAGGGTTAGGCTTAGGGTTAGGCTTAGGGTACGGCTTAGGGTACGGGTTCGGGGAGGGCTTCGGGTACGGCGTAGGGTATGGGTTAGGGTTAGGGTTAGGGTTAGTGTTAGGGTTAGGGCTCGGTTTAGGGTACGGGTTAGGATTAGGGTACGTGTTAGGGTTAGGGTAGGGGTTAGGGTTAGGGTACGCGTTAGGGTTAGGGTAGTTATTAAACATATCCCACTCTCTAGATACCCCTTAGCACGTAAAGGAATATTATTTGGGGGTCCAGCCATGGAGAAGAGTTTAGACACTAGGATCAGATAAGGAACACACCCATTATAAAGAAATCACATTAGGATTCTCTTTTTAAGCTGTTCCTTAAAACTCTAGTGCTTAGGAAATATATTGGAGGCAGAAGCAGTCAAGGGTAGCCTAGGGTTAGGGTTAGGCTTAGGGTTAGGCTTAGGGTACGGCTTAGGGTACGGGTTCGGGGAGGGTTTCTGGTACGGCGTAGGGTATGGGTTAGGGTTAGGGTTAGGGTTAGTGTTAGGATTAGGGCTCGGTTTAGGGTACGGGTTAGGATAAGGGTACGTGTTAGGGTTATGGTAGGGGTTAGGGTTAGGGTACGCGTTAGGGTTAGGGTAGTGATTAAACCTATCCCACTCTCTAGATACCCCTTGGCACGTAAAGGAATATTATTTGGGGGTCCAGCCATGGAGAAGAGTTTAGACACTAAGATAATATAAGGAACACACACATTATAAAGAAATCACATTAGGATTCTCTTTTTAAGCTGTTCCTTAAAACACTAGTGCTTAGGAAATCTATTGGAGGCAGAAGCAGTCAAGGGTAGCCTAGGGTTAGGGTTAGGCTTAGGGTACGGCTTAGGGTACGGGTTCGGGGAGGGCTTCGGGTACGGCGTAGTGTATGGGTTAGGGTTAGGGTTAGGGTTAGTGTTAGGGTTAGGGCTCGGTTTAGGGTACGGGTTAGGATTAGGGTACGTGTTAGGGTTAGGGTAGGGGTTAGGGTTATGTTACGCGTTAGGGTTAGGGTAGTGATTAAACCTATCCCACTCTCTAGATACCCCTTAGCACATAAAGGAATATTATTTGGGGGTCCAGCCTTGGAGAAGAGTTTAGACACTAGGATTAGATAAGGAACACACCCATTATAAAGAAATCACATTAGGATTCTCTTTTTAAGCTGTTCCTTAAAACACTAGTGCTTAGGAAATCTATTGGAGGCAGAAGCAGTCAAGGGTAGCCTAGGGTTAGGGTTAGGCTTAGGGTTAGGCTTAGGGTACGGCTTAGGGTACGGTTTCGGGGAGGGCTTCGGGTACGGCGTAGGGTATGGGTTAGGGTTAGGGTTAGGGTTAGTGTTAGGGTTAGGGCTCGGTTTAGGGTACGGGTTAGGATTAGGGTACCTGTTAGGGTTAGGGTAGCGGTTAGCGTTAGGGTACGCATTAGGGTTAGGGTAGTTATTAAACCTATCCCACTCTCTAGTTACCCCTTAGCACGTAAAGGAATATTATTTGGGGGTCCAGCCATGGAGAAGTGTTTAGACACTAGGATAAGATAAGGAACACACCCATTATAAAGAAATCACATTAGGATTCTCTTTTTAAGCTGTTCCTTAAAACACTAGTGCTTAGGAAATCTATTGGAGGCAAAAGCAGTCAAGGGTAGCCTACGGTTAGGGTTAGGCTTAGGGTTAGGCTTAGGGTACGGCTTAGGGTACGGGTTCGGGGAGGGCTTCGGGTACGGCGTAGGGTATGGGTTAGGGTTAGGGTTAGGGTTAGTGTTAGGGTTAGGGCTCGGTTTAGGATACGGGTTAGGATTAGGGTAAGTGTTAGGGTTAGGGTAGGGGTTAGGGTTAGGGTACGCGTTAGGGTTAGGGTAGTTATTAAACATATCCCACTCTCTAGATACCGTTTAGCACGTAAAGGAATATTATTTGGGGGTCCAGCCATGGAGAAGAGTTTAGACACTAGGATAAGATAAGGAACACACCCATTATAAAGAAATCACATTTGATTCTCTTTTTAAGCTGTTCCTTAAAACACTAGTGCTTAGGAAATCTGTTGGAGGCAGAAGCAGTCAAGGGTAGCCTAGGGTTAGGGTTAGGCTTAGGGTTAGGCTTAGGGTATGGCTTAGGGTACGGGTTCGGGGAGGGCTTCGGGTACGGCCTAGGGTACGGGTTAGGGTTAGGGTTAGTGTTAGTGTTAGGGTTAGGGCTCGGTTTAGGGTACGGGTTAGGATTAGTGTACGTGTTAGGTTTAGGGTAGCGGTTAGCGTTAGGGTACGCGTTAGGGTTAGGGTAGTTATTAAACCTATCCCACTCTCTAGTTACCCCTTAGCACGTAAAGGAATATTATTTGGTGGTCCAGCCATGGAGAAGAGTTTAGACACTAGGATAAGATAAGGAACACACCCATTATAAAGAAATCACATTAGGATTCTCTTTTTAAGCTGTTCCTTAAAACACTAGTGCTTAGGAAATCTGTTGGAGGCAGAAGCAGTCAAGGGTAGCCTAGGGTTAGGGTTAGGCTTAGGGTTAGGCTTAGGGTACGGCTTAGGGTACGGGTTCGGGGAGGGCTTCGGGTACGGCGTAGGGTATGGGTTAGGGTTAGGGTTAGGGTTAGTGTTAGGGTTAGGGCTCGGTTTAGGGTACGGGTTAGGATTAGGGTACGTGTTAGGGTTAGGGTAGGGGTTAGGTTTAGGGTACGCGTTAGGGTTAGGGTAGTTATTAAACATATCCCACTCTCTAGATACCCCTTAGCACGTAAAGGAATATTATTTGGGGGTCCAGCCATGGAGAAGAGTTTAGACACTAGGATCAGATAAGGAACACACCCATTATAAAGAAATCACATTAGGATTCTCTTTTTAAGCTGTTCCTTAAAACTCTAGTGCTTAGGAAATATATTGGAGGCAGAAGCAGTCAAGGGTAGCCTAGGGTTAGGGTTAGGCTTAGGGTTAGGCTTAGGGTACGGCTTAGGGTACGGGTTCGGGGAGGGTTTCTGGTACGGCGTAGGGTATGGGTTAGGGTTAGGGTTAGGGTTAGTGTTAGGATTAGGGCTCGGTTTAGGGTACGGGTTAGGATAAGGGTACGTGTTAGGGTTATGGTAGGGGTTAGGGTTAGGGTACGCGTTAGGGTTAGGGTAGTGATTAAACCTATCCCACTCTCTAGATACCCCTTGGCACGTAAAGGAATATTATTTGGGGGTCCAGCCATGGAGAAGAGTTTAGACACTAAGATAATATAAGGAACACACACATTATAAAGAAATCACATTAGGATTCTCTTTTTAAGCTGTTCCTTAAAACACTAGTGCTTAGGAAATCTATTGGAGGCAGAAGCAGTCAAGGGTAGCCTAGGGTTAGGGTTAGGCTTAGGGTACGGCTTAGGGTACGGGTTCGGGGAGGGCTTCGGGTACGGCGTAGGGTATGGGTTAGGGTTAGGGTTAGGGTTAGTGTTAGGGTTAGGGCTCGGTTTAGGGTACGGGTTAGGATTAGGGTACGTGTTAGGGTTAGGGTAGGGGTTAGGGTTATGTTACGCGTTAGGGTTAGGGTAGTGATTAAACCTATCCCACTCTCTAGATACCCCTTAGCACATAAAGGAATATTATTTGGGGGTCCAGCCTTGGAGAAGAGTTTAGACACTAGGATTAGATAAGGAACACACCCATTATAAAGAAATCACATTAGGATTCTCTTTTTAAGCTGTTCCTTAAAACACTAGTGCTTAGGAAATCTATTGGAGGCAGAAGCAGTCAAGGGTAGCCTAGGGTTAGGGTTAGGCTTAGGGTTAGGCTTAGGGTACGGCTTAGGGTACGGTTTCGGGGAGGGCTTCGGGTACGGCGTAGGGTATGGGTTAGGGTTAGGGTTAGGGTTAGTGTTAGGGTTAGGGCTCGGTTTAGGGTACGGGTTAGGATTAGGGTACCTGTTAGGGTTAGGGTAGCGGTTAGCGTTAGGGTACGCATTAGGGTTAGGGTAGTTATTAAACCTATCCCACTCTCTAGTTACCCCTTAGCACGTAAAGGAATATTATTTGGGGGTCCAGCCATGGAGAAGTGTTTAGACACTAGGATAAGATAAGGAACACACCCATTATAAAGAAATCACATTAGGATTCTCTTTTTAAGCTGTTCCTTAAAACACTAGTGCTTAGGAAATCTATTGGAGGCAAAAGCAGTCAAGGGTAGCCTACGGTTAGGGTTAGGCTTAGGGTTAGGCTTAGGGTACGGCTTAGGGTACGGGTTCGGGGAGGGCTTCGGGTACGGCGTAGGGTATGGGTTAGGGTTAGGGTTAGGGTTAGTGTTAGGGTTAGGGCTCGGTTTAGGATACGGGTTAGGATTAGGGTAAGTGTTAGGGTTAGGGTAGGGGTTAGGGTTAGGGTACGCGTTAGGGTTAGGGTAGTTATTAAACATATCCCACTCTCTAGATACCGTTTAGCACGTAAAGGAATATTATTTGGGGGTCCAGCCATGGAGAAGAGTTTAGACACTAGGATAAGATAAGGAACACACCCATTATAAAGAAATCACATTTGATTCTCTTTTTAAGCTGTTCCTTAAAACACTAGTGCTTAGGAAATCTGTTGGAGGCAGAAGCAGTCAAGGGTAGCCTAGGGTTAGGGTTAGGCTTAGGGTTAGGCTTAGGGTATGGCTTAGGGTACGGGTTCGGGGAGGGCTTCGGGTACGGCCTAGGGTACGGGTTAGGGTTAGGGTTAGGGTTAGTGTTAGGGTTAGGGCTCGGTTTAGGGTACGGGTTAGGATTAGTGTACGTGTTAGGTTTAGGGTAGCGGTTAGCGTTAGGGTACGCGTTAGGGTTAGGGTAGTTATTAAACCTATCCCACTGTCTAGTTACCCCTTAGCACGTAAAGGAATATTATTTGGTGGTCCAGCCATGGAGAAGAGTTTAGACACTAGGATAAGATAAGGAACACACCCATTATAAAGAAATCACATTAGGATTCTCTTTTTAAGCTGTTCCTTAAAACACTAGTGCTTAGGAAATCTGTTGGAGGCAGAAGCAGTCAAGGGTAGCCTAGGGTTAGGGTTAGGCTTAGGGTTAGGCTTAGGGTACGGCTTAGGGTACGGGTTCGGGGAGGGCTTCGGGTACGGCGTAGGGTATGGGTTAGGGTTAGGGTTAGGGTTAGTGTTAGGGTTAGGGCTCGGTTTAGGGTACGGGTTAGGATTAGGGTACGTGTTAGGGTTAGGGTAGGGGTTAGGGTTAGGGTACGCGTTAGGGTTAGGGTAGTTATTAAACATATCCCACTCTCTAGATACCCCTTAGCACGTAAAGGAATATTATTTGGGGGTCCAGCCATGGAGAAGAGTTTAGACACTAGGATCAGATAAGGAACACACCCATTATAAAGAAATCACATTAGGATTCTCTTTTTAAGCTGTTCCTTAAAACTCTAGTGCTTAGGAAATATATTGGAGGCAGAAGCAGTCAAGGGTAGCCTAGGGTTAGGGTTAGGCTTAGGGTTAGGCTTAGGGTACGGCTTAGGGTACGGGTTCGGGGAGGGTTTCTGGTACGGCGTAGGGTATGGGTTAGGGTTAGGGTTAGGGTTAGTGTTAGGATTAGGGCTCGGTTTAGGGTACGGGTTAGGATAAGGGTACGTGTTAGGGTTATGGTAGGGGTTAGGGTTAGGGTACGCGTTAGGGTTAGGGTAGTGATTAAACCTATCCCACTCTCTAGATACCCCTTGGCACGTAAAGGAATATTATTTGGGGGTCCAGCCATGGAGAAGAGTTTAGACACTAAGATAATATAAGGAACACACACATTATAAAGAAATCACATTAGGATTCTCTTTTTAAGCTGTTCCTTAAAACACTAGTGCTTAGGAAATCTATTGGAGGCAGAAGCAGTCAAGGGTAGCCTAGGGTTAGGGTTAGGCTTAGGGTACGGCTTAGGGTACGGGTTCGGGGAGGGCTTCGGGTACGGCGTAGGGTATGGGTTAGGGTTAGGGTTAGGGTTAGTGTTAGGGTTAGGGCTCGGTTTAGGGTACGGGTTAGGATTAGGGTACGTGTTAGGGTTAGGGTAGGGGTTAGGGTTATGTTACGCGTTAGGGTTAGGGTAGTGATTAAACCTATCCCACTCTCTAGATACCCCTTAGCACATAAAGGAATATTATTTGGGGGTCCAGCCTTGGAGAAGAGTTTAGACACTAGGATTAGATAAGGAACACACCCATTATAAAGAAATCACATTAGGATTCTCTTTTTAAGCTGTTCCTTAAAACACTAGTGCTTAGGAAATCTATTGGAGGCAGAAGCAGTCAAGGGTAGCCTAGGGTTAGGGTTAGGCTTAGGGTTAGGCTTAGGGTACGGCTTAGGGTACGGTTTCGGGGAGGGCTTCGGGTACGGCGTAGGGTATGGGTTAGGGTTAGGGTTAGGGTTAGTGTTAGGGTTAGGGCTCGGTTTAGGGTACGGGTTAGGATTAGGGTACCTGTTAGGGTTAGGGTAGCGGTTAGCGTTAGGGTACGCATTAGGGTTAGGGTAGTTATTAAACCTATCCCACTCTCTAGTTACCCCTTAGCACGTAAAGGAATATTATTTGGGGGTCCAGCCATGGAGAAGTGTTTAGACACTAGGATAAGATAAGGAACACACCCATTATAAAGAAATCACATTAGGATTCTCTTTTTAAGCTGTTCCTTAAAACACTAGTGCTTAGGAAATCTATTGGAGGCAAAAGCAGTCAAGGGTAGCCTACGGTTAGGGTTAGGCTTAGGGTTAGGCTTAGGGTACGGCTTAGGGTACGGGTTCGGGGAGGGCTTCGGGTACGGCGTAGGGTATGGGTTAGGGTTAGGGTTAGGGTTAGTGTTAGGGTTAGGGCTCGGTTTAGGATACGGGTTAGGATTAGGGTAAGTGTTAGGGTTAGGGTAGGGGTTAGGGTTAGGGTACGCGTTAGGGTTAGGGTAGTTATTAAACATATCCCACTCTCTAGATACCGTTTAGCACGTAAAGGAATATTATTTGGGGGTCCAGCCATGGAGAAGAGTTTAGACACTAGGATAAGATAAGGAACACACCCATTATAAAGAAATCACATTTGATTCTCTTTTTAAGCTGTTCCTTAAAACACTAGTGCTTAGGAAATCTGTTGGAGGCAGAAGCAGTCAAGGGTAGCCTAGGGTTAGGGTTAGGCTTAGGGTTAGGCTTAGGGTATGGCTTAGGGTACGGGTTCGGGGAGGGCTTCGGGTACGGCCTAGGGTACGGGTTAGGGTTAGGGTTAGGGTTAGTGTTAGGGTTAGGGCTCGGTTTAGGGTACGGGTTAGGATTAGTGTACGTGTTAGGTTTAGGGTAGCGGTTAGCGTTAGGGTACGCGTTAGGGTTAGGGTAGTTATTAAACCTATCCCACTGTCTAGTTACCCCTTAGCACGTAAAGGAATATTATTTGGTGGTCCAGCCATGGAGAAGAGTTTAGACACTAGGATAAGATAAGGAACACACCCATTATAAAGAAATCACATTAGGATTCTCTTTTTAAGCTGTTCCTTAAAACACTAGTGCTTAGGAAATCTGTTGGAGGCAGAAGCAGTCAAGGGTAGCCTAGGGTTAGGGTTAGGCTTAGGGTTAGGCTTAGGGTACGGCTTAGGGTACGGGTTCGGGGAGGGCTTCGGGTACGGCGTAGGGTATGGGTTAGGGTTAGGGTTAGGGTTAGTGTTAGGGTTAGGGCTCGGTTTAGGGTACGGGTTAGGATTAGGGTACGTGTTAGGGTTAGGGTAGGGGTTAGGGTTAGGGTACGCGTTAGGGTTAGGGTAGTTATTAAACATATCCCACTCTCTAGATACCCCTTAGCACGTAAAGGAATATTATTTGGGGGTCCAGCCATGGAGAAGAGTTTAGACACTAGGATCAGATAAGGAACACACCCATTATAAAGAAATCACATTAGGATTCTCTTTTTAAGCTGTTCCTTAAAACTCTAGTGCTTAGGAAATATATTGGAGGCAGAAGCAGTCAAGGGTAGCCTAGGGTTAGGGTTAGGCTTAGGGTTAGGCTTAGGGTACGGCTTAGGGTACGGGTTCGGGGAGGGTTTCTGGTACGGCGTAGGGTATGGGTTAGGGTTAGGGTTAGGGTTAGTGTTAGGATTAGGGCTCGGTTTAGGGTACGGGTTAGGATAAGGGTACGTGTTAGGGTTATGGTAGGGGTTAGGGTTAGGGTACGCGTTAGGGTTAGGGTAGTGATTAAACCTATCCCACTCTCTAGATACCCCTTGGCACGTAAAGGAATATTATTTGGGGGTCCAGCCATGGAGAAGAGTTTAGACACTAAGATAATATAAGGAACACACACATTATAAAGAAATCACATTAGGATTCTCTTTTTAAGCTGTTCCTTAAAACACTAGTGCTTAGGAAATCTATTGGAGGCAGAAGCAGTCAAGGGTAGCCTAGGGTTAGGGTTAGGCTTAGGGTACGGCTTAGGGTACGGGTTCGGGGAGGGCTTCGGGTACGGCGTAGGGTATGGGTTAGGGTTAGGGTTAGGGTTAGTGTTAGGGTTAGGGCTCGGTTTAGGGTACGGGTTAGGATTAGGGTACGTGTTAGGGTTAGGGTAGGGGTTAGGGTTATGTTACGCGTTAGGGTTAGGGTAGTGATTAAACCTATCCCACTCTCTAGATACCCCTTAGCACATAAAGGAATATTATTTGGGGGTCCAGCCTTGGAGAAGAGTTTAGACACTAGGATTAGATAAGGAACACACCCATTATAAAGAAATCACATTAGGATTCTCTTTTTAAGCTGTTCCTTAAAACACTAGTGCTTAGGAAATCTATTGGAGGCAGAAGCAGTCAAGGGTAGCCTAGGGTTAGGGTTAGGCTTAGGGTTAGGCTTAGGGTACGGCTTAGGGTACGGTTTCGGGGAGGGCTTCGGGTACGGCGTAGGGTATGGGTTAGGGTTAGGGTTAGGGTTAGTGTTAGGGTTAGGGCTCGGTTTAGGGTACGGGTTAGGATTAGGGTACCTGTTAGGGTTAGGGTAGCGGTTAGCGTTAGGGTACGCATTAGGGTTAGGGTAGTTATTAAACCTATCCCACTCTCTAGTTACCCCTTAGCACGTAAAGGAATATTATTTGGGGGTCCAGCCATGGAGAAGTGTTTAGACACTAGGATAAGATAAGGAACACACCCATTATAAAGAAATCACATTAGGATTCTCTTTTTAAGCTGTTCCTTAAAACACTAGTGCTTAGGAAATCTATTGGAGGCAAAAGCAGTCAAGGGTAGCCTACGGTTAGGGTTAGGCTTAGGGTTAGGCTTAGGGTACGGCTTAGGGTACGGGTTCGGGGAGGGCTTCGGGTACGGCGTAGGGTATGGGTTAGGGTTAGGGTTAGGGTTAGTGTTAGGGTTAGGGCTCGGTTTAGGATACGGGTTAGGATTAGGGTAAGTGTTAGGGTTAGGGTAGGGGTTAGGGTTAGGGTACGCGTTAGGGTTAGGGTAGTTATTAAACATATCCCACTCTCTAGATACCGTTTAGCACGTAAAGGAATATTATTTGGGGGTCCAGCCATGGAGAAGAGTTTAGACACTAGGATAAGATAAGGAACACACCCATTATAAAGAAATCACATTTGATTCTCTTTTTAAGCTGTTCCTTAAAACACTAGTGCTTAGGAAATCTGTTGGAGGCAGAAGCAGTCAAGGGTAGCCTAGGGTTAGGGTTAGGCTTAGGGTTAGGCTTAGGGTATGGCTTAGGGTACGGGTTCGGGGAGGGCTTCGGGTACGGCCTAGGGTACGGGTTAGGGTTAGGGTTAGGGTTAGTGTTAGGGTTAGGGCTCGGTTTAGGGTACGGGTTAGGATTAGTGTACGTGTTAGGTTTAGGGTAGCGGTTAGCGTTAGGGTACGCGTTAGGGTTAGGGTAGTTATTAAACCTATCCCACTGTCTAGTTACCCCTTAGCACGTAAAGGAATATTATTTGGTGGTCCAGCCATGGAGAAGAGTTTAGACACTAGGATAAGATAAGGAACACACCCATTATAAAGAAATCACATTAGGATTCTCTTTTTAAGCTGTTCCTTAAAACACTAGTGCTTAGGAAATCTGTTGGAGGCAGAAGCAGTCAAGGGTAGCCTAGGGTTAGGGTTAGGCTTAGGGTTAGGCTTAGGGTACGGCTTAGGGTACGGGTTCGGGGAGGGCTTCGGGTACGGCGTAGGGTATGGGTTAGGGTTAGGGTTAGGGTTAGTGTTAGGGTTAGGGCTCGGTTTAGGGTACGGGTTAGGATTAGGGTACGTGTTAGGGTTAGGGTAGGGGTTAGGGTTAGGGTACGCGTTAGGGTTAGGGTAGTTATTAAACATATCCCACTCTCTAGATACCCCTTAGCACGTAAAGGAATATTATTTGGGGGTCCAGCCATGGAGAAGAGTTTAGACACTAGGATCAGATAAGGAACACACCCATTATAAAGAAATCACATTAGGATTCTCTTTTTAAGCTGTTCCTTAAAACTCTAGTGCTTAGGAAATATATTGGAGGCAGAAGCAGTCAAGGGTAGCCTAGGGTTAGGGTTAGGCTTAGGGTTAGGCTTAGGGTACGGCTTAGGGTACGGGTTCGGGGAGGGTTTCTGGTACGGCGTAGGGTATGGGTTAGGGTTAGGGTTAGGGTTAGTGTTAGGATTAGGGCTCGGTTTAGGGTACGGGTTAGGATAAGGGTACGTGTTAGGGTTATGGTAGGGGTTAGGGTTAGGGTACGCGTTAGGGTTAGGGTAGTGATTAAACCTATCCCACTCTCTAGATACCCCTTGGCACGTAAAGGAATATTATTTGGGGGTCCAGCCATGGAGAAGAGTTTAGACACTAAGATAATATAAGGAACACACACATTATAAAGAAATCACATTAGGATTCTCTTTTTAAGCTGTTCCTTAAAACACTAGTGCTTAGGAAATCTATTGGAGGCAGAAGCAGTCAAGGGTAGCCTAGGGTTAGGGTTAGGCTTAGGGTACGGCTTAGGGTACGGGTTCGGGGAGGGCTTCGGGTACGGCGTAGGGTATGGGTTAGGGTTAGGGTTAGGGTTAGTGTTAGGGTTAGGGCTCGGTTTAGGGTACGGGTTAGGATTAGGGTACGTGTTAGGGTTAGGGTAGGGGTTAGGGTTATGTTACGCGTTAGGGTTAGGGTAGTGATTAAACCTATCCCACTCTCTAGATACCCCTTAGCACATAAAGGAATATTATTTGGGGGTCCAGCCTTGGAGAAGAGTTTAGACACTAGGATTAGATAAGGAACACACCCATTATAAAGAAATCACATTAGGATTCTCTTTTTAAGCTGTTCCTTAAAACACTAGTGCTTAGGAAATCTATTGGAGGCAGAAGCAGTCAAGGGTAGCCTAGGGTTAGGGTTAGGCTTAGGGTTAGGCTTAGGGTACGGCTTAGGGTACGGTTTCGGGGAGGGCTTCGGGTACGGCGTAGGGTATGGGTTAGGGTTAGGGTTAGGGTTAGTGTTAGGGTTAGGGCTCGGTTTAGGGTACGGGTTAGGATTAGGGTACCTGTTAGGGTTAGGGTAGCGGTTAGCGTTAGGGTACGCATTAGGGTTAGGGTAGTTATTAAACCTATCCCACTCTCTAGTTACCCCTTAGCACGTAAAGGAATATTATTTGGGGGTCCAGCCATGGAGAAGTGTTTAGACACTAGGATAAGATAAGGAACACACCCATTATAAAGAAATCACATTAGGATTCTCTTTTTAAGCTGTTCCTTAAAACACTAGTGCTTAGGAAATCTATTGGAGGCAAAAGCAGTCAAGGGTAGCCTACGGTTAGGGTTAGGCTTAGGGTTAGGCTTAGGGTACGGCTTAGGGTACGGGTTCGGGGAGGGCTTCGGGTACGGCGTAGGGTATGGGTTAGGGTTAGGGTTAGGGTTAGTGTTAGGGTTAGGGCTCGGTTTAGGATACGGGTTAGGATTAGGGTAAGTGTTAGGGTTAGGGTAGGGGTTAGGGTTAGGGTACGCGTTAGGGTTAGGGTAGTTATTAAACATATCCCACTCTCTAGATACCGTTTAGCACGTAAAGGAATATTATTTGGGGGTCCAGCCATGGAGAAGAGTTTAGACACTAGGATAAGATAAGGAACACACCCATTATAAAGAAATCACATTTGATTCTCTTTTTAAGCTGTTCCTTAAAACACTAGTGCTTAGGAAATCTGTTGGAGGCAGAAGCAGTCAAGGGTAGCCTAGGGTTAGGGTTAGGCTTAGGGTTAGGCTTAGGGTATGGCTTAGGGTACGGGTTCGGGGAGGGCTTCGGGTACGGCCTAGGGTACGGGTTAGGGTTAGGGTTAGGGTTAGTGTTAGGGTTAGGGCTCGGTTTAGGGTACGGGTTAGGATTAGTGTACGTGTTAGGTTTAGGGTAGCGGTTAGCGTTAGGGTACGCGTTAGGGTTAGGGTAGTTATTAAACCTATCCCACTGTCTAGTTACCCCTTAGCACGTAAAGGAATATTATTTGGTGGTCCAGCCATGGAGAAGAGTTTAGACACTAGGATAAGATAAGGAACACACCCATTATAAAGAAATCACATTAGGATTCTCTTTTTAAGCTGTTCCTTAAAACACTAGTGCTTAGGAAATCTGTTGGAGGCAGAAGCAGTCAAGGGTAGCCTAGGGTTAGGGTTAGGCTTAGGGTTAGGCTTAGGGTACGGCTTAGGGTACGGGTTCGGGGAGGGCTTCGGGTACGGCGTAGGGTATGGGTTAGGGTTAGGGTTAGGGTTAGTGTTAGGGTTAAGGCTCGGTTTAGGGTACGGGTTAGGATTAGGGTACGTGTTAGGGTTAGGGTAGGGGTTAGGGTTAGGGTACGCGTTAGGGTTAGGGTAGTTATTAAACATATCCCACTCTCTAGATACCCCTTAGCACGTAAAGGAATATTATTTGGGGGTCCAGCCATGGAGAAGAGTTTAGACACTAGGATCAGATAAGGAACACACCCATTATAAAGAAATCACATTAGGATTCTCTTTTTAAGCTGTTCCTTAAAACTCTAGTGCTTAGGAAATATATTGGAGGCAGAAGCAGTCAAGGGTAGCCTAGGGTTAGGGTTAGGCTTAGGGTTAGGCTTAGGGTACGGCTTAGGGTACGGGTTCGGGGAGGGTTTCTGGTACGGCGTAGGGTATGGGTTAGGGTTAGGGTTAGGGTTAGTGTTAGGATTAGGGCTCGGTTTAGGGTACGGGTTAGGATAAGGGTACGTGTTAGGGTTATGGTAGGGGTTAGGGTTAGGGTACGCGTTAGGGTTAGGGTAGTGATTAAACCTATCCCACTCTCTAGATACCCCTTGGCACGTAAAGGAATATTATTTGGGGGTCCAGCCATGGAGAAGAGTTTAGACACTAAGATAATATAAGGAACACACACATTATAAAGAAATCACATTAGGATTCTCTTTTTAAGCTGTTCCTTAAAACACTAGTGCTTAGGAAATCTATTGGAGGCAGAAGCAGTCAAGGGTAGCCTAGGGTTAGGGTTAGGCTTAGGGTACGGCTTAGGGTACGGGTTCGGGGAGGGCTTCGGGTACGGCGTAGGGTATGGGTTAGGGTTAGGGTTAGGGTTAGTGTTAGGGTTAGGGCTCGGTTTAGGGTACGGGTTAGGATTAGGGTACGTGTTAGGGTTAGGGTAGGGGTTAGGGTTATGTTACGCGTTAGGGTTAGGGTAGTGATTAAACCTATCCCACTCTCTAGATACCCCTTAGCACATAAAGGAATATTATTTGGGGGTCCAACCTTGGAGAAGAGTTTAGACACTAGGATTAGATAAGGAACACACCCATTATAAAGAAATCACATTAGGATTCTCTTTTTAAGCTGTTCCTTAAAACACTAGTGCTTAGGAAATCTATTGGAGGCAGAAGCAGTCAAGGGTAGCCTAGGGTTAGGGTTAGGCTTAGGGTTAGGCTTAGGGTACGGCTTAGGGTACGGTTTCGGGGAGGGCTTCGGGTACGGCGTAGGGTATGGGTTAGGGTTAGGGTTAGGGTTAGTGTTAGGGTTAGGGCTCGGTTTAGGGTACGGGTTAGGATTAGGGTACCTGTTAGGGTTAGGGTAGCGGTTAGCGTTAGGGTACGCATTAGGGTTAGGGTAGTTATTAAACCTATCCCACTCTCTAGTTACCCCTTAGCACGTAAAGGAATATTATTTGGGGGTCCAGCCATGGAGAAGTGTTTAGACACTAGGATAAGATAAGGAACACACCCATTATAAAGAAATCACATTAGGATTCTCTTTTTAAGCTGTTCCTTAAAACACTAGTGCTTAGGAAATCTATTGGAGGCAAAAGCAGTCAAGGGTAGCCTACGGTTAGGGTTAGGCTTAGGGTTAGGCTTAGGGTACGGCTTAGGGTACGGGTTCGGGGAGGGCTTCGGGTACGGCGTAGGGTATGGGTTAGGGTTAGGGTTAGGGTTAGTGTTAGGGTTAGGGCTCGGTTTAGGATACGGGTTAGGATTAGGGTAAGTGTTAGGGTTAGGGTAGGGGTTAGGGTTAGGGTACGCGTTAGGGTTAGGGTAGTTATTAAACATATCCCACTCTCTAGATACCGTTTAGCACGTAAAGGAATATTATTTGGGGGTCCAGCCATGGAGAAGAGTTTAGACACTAGGATAAGATAAGGAACACACCCATTATAAAGAAATCACATTTGATTCTCTTTTTAAGCTGTTCCTTAAAACACTAGTGCTTAGGAAATCTGTTGGAGGCAGAAGCAGTCAAGGGTAGCCTAGGGTTAGGGTTAGGCTTAGGGTTAGGCTTAGGGTATGGCTTAGGGTACGGGTTCGGGGAGGGCTTCGGGTACGGCCTAGGGTACGGGTTAGGGTTAGGGTTAGGGTTAGTGTTAGGGTTAGGGCTCGGTTTAGGGTACGGGTTAGGATTAGTGTACGTGTTAGGTTTAGGGTAGCGGTTAGCGTTAGGGTACGCGTTAGGGTTAGGGTAGTTATTAAACCTATCCCACTGTCTAGTTACCCCTTAGCACGTAAAGGAATATTATTTGGTGGTCCAGCCATGGAGAAGAGTTTAGACACTAGGATAAGATAAGGAACACACCCATTATAAAGAAATCACATTAGGATTCTCTTTTTAAGCTGTTCCTTAAAACACTAGTGCTTAGGAAATCTGTTGGAGGCAGAAGCAGTCAAGGGTAGCCTAGGGTTAGGGTTAGGCTTAGGGTTAGGCTTAGGGTACGGCTTAGGGTACGGGTTCGGGGAGGGCTTCGGGTACGGCGTAGGGTATGGGTTAGGGTTAGGGTTAGGGTTAGTGTTAGGGTTAGGGCTCGGTTTAGGGTACGGGTTAGGATTAGGGTACGTGTTAGGGTTAGGGTAGGGGTTAGGGTTAGGGTACGCGTTAGGGTTAGGGTAGTTATTAAACATATCCCACTCTCTAGATACCCCTTAGCACGTAAAGGAATATTATTTGGGGGTCCAGCCATGGAGAAGAGTTTAGACACTAGGATCAGATAAGGAACACACCCATTATAAAGAAATCACATTAGGATTCTCTTTTTAAGCTGTTCCTTAAAACTCTAGTGCTTAGGAAATATATTGGAGGCAGAAGCAGTCAAGGGTAGCCTAGGGTTAGGGTTAGGCTTAGGGTTAGGCTTAGGGTACGGCTTAGGGTACGGGTTCGGGGAGGGTTTCTGGTACGGCGTAGGGTATGGGTTAGGGTTAGGGTTAGGGTTAGTGTTAGGATTAGGGCTCGGTTTAGGGTACGGGTTAGGATAAGGGTACGTGTTAGGGTTATGGTAGGGGTTAGGGTTAGGGTACGCGTTAGGGTTAGGGTAGTGATTAAACCTATCCCACTCTCTAGATACCCCTTGGCACGTAAAGGAATATTATTTGGGGGTCCAGCCATGGAGAAGAGTTTAGACACTAAGATAATATAAGGAACACACACATTATAAAGAAATCACATTAGGATTCTCTTTTTAAGCTGTTCCTTAAAACACTAGTGCTTAGGAAATCTATTGGAGGCAGAAGCAGTCAAGGGTAGCCTAGGGTTAGGGTTAGGCTTAGGGTACGGCTTAGGGTACGGGTTCGGGGAGGGCTTCGGGTACGGCGTAGGGTATGGGTTAGGGTTAGGGTTAGGGTTAGTGTTAGGGTTAGGGCTCTGTTTAGGGTACGGGTTAGGATTAGGGTACGTGTTAGGGTTAGGGTAGGGGTTAGGGTTATGTTACGCGTTAGGGTTAGGGTAGTGATTAAACCTATCCCACTCTCTAGATACCCCTTAGCACATAAAGGAATATTATTTGGGGGTCCAGCCTTGGAGAAGAGTTTAGACACTAGGATTAGATAAGGAACACACCCATTATAAAGAAATCACATTAGGATTCTCTTTTTAAGCTGTTCCTTAAAACACTAGTGCTTAGGAAATCTATTGGAGGCAGAAGCAGTCAAGGGTAGCCTAGGGTTAGGGTTAGGCTTAGGGTTAGGCTTAGGGTACGGCTTAGGGTACGGTTTCGGGGAGGGCTTCGGGTACGGCGTAGGGTATGGGTTAGGGTTAGGGTTAGGGTTAGTGTTAGGGTTAGGGCTCGGTTTAGGGTACGGGTTAGGATTAGGGTACCTGTTAGGGTTAGGGTAGCGGTTAGCGTTAGGGTACGCATTAGGGTTAGGGTAGTTATTAAACCTATCCCACTCTCTAGTTACCCCTGAGCACGTAAAGGAATATTATTTGGGGGTCCAGCCATGGAGAAGTGTTTAGACACTAGGATAAGATAAGGAACACACCCATTATAAAGAAATCACATTAGGATTCTCTTTTTAAGCTGTTCCTTAAAACACTAGTGCTTAGGAAATCTATTGGAGGCAAAAGCAGTCAAGGGTAGCCTACGGTTAGGGTTAGGCTTAGGGTTAGGCTTAGGGTACGGCTTAGGGTACGGGTTCGGGGAGGGCTTCGGGTACGGCGTAGGGTATGGGTTAGGGTTAGGGTTAGGGTTAGTGTTAGGGTTAGGGCTCGGTTTAGGATACGGGTTAGGATTAGGGTAAGTGTTAGGGTTAGGGTAGGGGTTAGGGTTAGGGTACGCGTTAGGGTTAGGGTAGTTATTAAACCTATCCCACTCTCTAGTTACCCCTTAGCACGTAAAGGAATATTATTTGGGGGTCCAGCCATGGAGAAGAGTTTAGACACTAGGATAAGATAAGGAACACACCCATTATAAAGAAATCACATTTGATTCTCTTTTTAAGCTGTTCCTTAAAACACTAGTGCTTAGGAAATCTGTTGGAGGCAGAAGCAGTCAAGGGTAGCCTAGGGTTAGGGTTAGGCTTAGGGTTAGGCTTAGGGTATGGCTTAGGGTACGGGTTCGGGGAGGGCTTCGGGTACGGCCTAGGGTACGGGTTAGGGTTAGGGTTAGGGTTAGTGTTAGGGTTAGGGCTCGGTTTAGGGTACGGGTTAGGATTAGTGTACGTGTTAGGTTTAGGGTAGCGGTTAGCGTTAGGGTACGCGTTAGGGTTAGGGTAGTTATTAAACCTATCCCACTGTCTAGTTACCCCTTAGCACGTAAAGGAATATTATTTGGTGGTCCAGCCATGGAGAAGAGTTTAGACACTAGGATAAGATAAGGAACACACCCATTATAAAGAAATCACATTAGGATTCTCTTTTTAAGCTGTTCCTTAAAACACTAGTGCTTAGGAAATCTGTTGGAGGCAGAAGCAGTCAAGGGTAGCCTAGGGTTAGGGTTAGGCTTAGGGTTAGGCTTAGGGTACGGCTTAGGGTACGGGTTCGGGGAGGGCTTCGGGTACGGCGTAGGGTATGGGTTAGGGTTAGGGTTAGGGTTAGTGTTAGGGTTAGGGCTCGGTTTAGGGTACGGGTTAGGATTAGGGTACGTGTTAGGGTTAGGGTAGGGGTTAGGGTTAGGGTACGTGTTAGGGTTAGGGTAGTTATTAAACATATCCCACTCTCTAGATACCCCTTAGCACGTAAAGGAATATTATTTGGGGGTCCAGCCATGGAGAAGAGTTTAGACACTAGGATCAGATAAGGAACACACCCATTATAAAGAAATCACATTAGGATTCTCTTTTTAAGCTGTTCCTTAAAACTCTAGTGCTTAGGAAATATATTGGAGGCAGAAGCAGTCAAGGGTAGCCTAGGGTTAGGGTTAGGCTTAGGGTTAGGCTTAGGGTACGGCTTAGGGTACGGGTTCGGGGAGGGTTTCTGGTACGGCGTAGGGTATGGGTTAGGGTTAGGGTTAGGGTTAGTGTTAGGATTAGGGCTCGGTTTAGGGTACGGGTTAGGATAAGGGTACGTGTTAGGGTTATGGTAGGGGTTAGGGTTAGGGTACGCGTTAGGGTTAGGGTAGTGATTAAACCTATCCCACTCTCTAGATACCCCTTGGCACGTAAAGGAATATTATTTGGGGGTCCAGCCATGGAGAAGAGTTTAGACACTAAGATAATATAAGGAACACACACATTATAAAGAAATCACATTAGGATTCTCTTTTTAAGCTGTTCCTTAAAACACTAGTGCTTAGGAAATCTATTGGAGGCAGAAGCAGTCAAGGGTAGCCTAGGGTTAGGGTTAGGCTTAGGGTACGGCTTAGGGTACGGGTTCGGGGAGGGCTTCGGGTACGGCGTAGGGTATGGGTTAGGGTTAGGGTTAGGGTTAGTGTTAGGGTTAGGGCTCGGTTTAGGGTACGGGTTAGGATTAGGGTACGTGTTAGGGTTAGGGTAGGGGTTAGGGTTATGTTACGCGTTAGGGTTAGGGTAGTGATTAAACCTATCCCACTCTCTAGATACCCCTTAGCACATAAAGGAATATTATTTGGGGGTCCAGCCTTGGAGAAGAGTTTAGACACTAGGATTAGATAAGGAACACACCCATTATAAAGAAATCACATTAGGATTCTCTTTTTAAGCTGTTCCTTAAAACACTAGTGCTTAGGAAATCTATTGGAGGCAGAAGCAGTCAAGGGTAGCCTAGGGTTAGGGTTAGGCTTAGGGTTAGGCTTAGGGTACGGCTTAGGGTACGGTTTCGGGGAGGGCTTCGGGTACGGCGTAGGGTATGGGTTAGGGTTAGGGTTAGGGTTAGTGTTAGGGTTAGGGCTCGGTTTAGGGTACGGGTTAGGATTAGGGTACCTGTTAGGGTTAGGGTAGCGGTTAGCGTTAGGGTACGCATTAGGGTTAGGGTAGTTATTAAACCTATCCCACTCTCTAGTTACCCCTTAGCACGTAAAGGAATATTATTTGGGGGTCCAGCCATGGAGAAGTGTTTAGACACTAGGATAAGATAAGGAACACACCCATTATAAAGAAATCACATTAGGATTCTCTTTTTAAGCTGTTCCTTAAAACACTAGTGCTTAGGAAATCTATTGGAGGCAAAAGCAGTCAAGGGTAGCCTACGGTTAGGGTTAGGCTTAGGGTTAGGCTTAGGGTACGGCTTAGGGTACGGGTTCGGGGAGGGCTTCGGGTACGGCGTAGGGTATGGGTTAGGGTTAGGGTTAGGGTTAGTGTTAGGGTTAGGGCTCGGTTTAGGATACGGGTTAGGATTAGGGTAAGTGTTAGGGTTAGGGTAGGGGTTAGGGTTAGGGTACGCGTTAGGGTTAGGGTAGTTATTAAACATATCCCACTCTCTAGATACCGTTTAGCACGTAAAGGAATATTATTTGGGGGTCCAGCCATGGAGAAGAGTTTAGACACTAGGATAAGATAAGGAACACACCCATTATAAAGAAATCACATTTGATTCTCTTTTTAAGCTGTTCCTTAAAACACTAGTGCTTAGGAAATCTGTTGGAGGCAGAAGCAGTCAAGGGTAGCCTAGGGTTAGGGTTAGGCTTAGGGTTAGGCTTAGGGTATGGCTTAGGGTACGGGTTCGGGGAGGGCTTCGGGTACGGCCTAGGGTACGGGTTAGGGTTAGGGTTAGGGTTAGTGTTAGGGTTAGGGCTCGGTTTAGGGTACGGGTTAGGATTAGTGTACGTGTTAGGTTTAGGGTAGCGGTTAGCGTTAGGGTACGCGTTAGGGTTAGGGTAGTTATTAAACCTATCCCACTGTCTAGTTACCGCTTAGCACGTAAAGGAATATTATTTGGTGGTCCAGCCATGGAGAAGAGTTTAGACACTAGGATAAGATAAGGAACACACCCATTATAAAGAAATCACATTAGGATTCTCTTTTTAAGCTGTTCCTTAAAACACTAGTGCTTAGGAAATCTGTTGGAGGCAGAAGCAGTCAAGGGTAGCCTAGGGTTAGGGTTAGGCTTAGGGTTAGGCTTAGGGTACGGCTTAGGGTACGGGTTCGGGGAGGGCTTCGGGTACGGCGTAGGGTATGGGTTAGGGTTAGGGTTAGGGTTAGTGTTAGGGTTAGGGCTCGGTTTAGGGTACGGGTTAGGATTAGGGTACGTGTTAGGGTTAGGGTAGGGGTTAGGGTTAGGGTACGCGTTAGGGTTAGGGTAGTTATTAAACATATCCCACTCTCTAGATACCCCTTAGCACGTAAAGGAATATTATTTGGGGGTCCAGCCATGGAGAAGAGTTTAGACACTAGGATCAGATAAGGAACACACCCATTATAAAGAAATCACATTAGGATTCTCTTTTTAAGCTGTTCCTTAAAACTCTAGTGCTTAGGAAATATATTGGAGGCAGAAGCAGTCAAGGGTAGCCTAGGGTTAGGGTTAGGCTTAGGGTTAGGCTTAGGGTACGGCTTAGGGTTCGGGTTCGGGGAGGGTTTCTGGTACGGCGTAGGGTATGGGTTAGGGTTAGGGTTAGGGTTAGTGTTAGGATTAGGGCTCGGTTTAGGGTACGGGTTAGGATAAGGGTACGTGTTAGGGTTATGGTAGGGGTTAGGGTTAGGGTACGCGTTAGGGTTAGGGTAGTGATTAAACCTATCCCACTCTCTAGATACCCCTTGGCACGTAAAGGAATATTATTTGGGGGTCCAGCCATGGAGAAGAGTTTAGACACTAAGATAATATAAGGAACACACACATTATAAAGAAATCACATTAGGATTCTCTTTTTAAGCTGTTCCTTAAAACACTAGTGCTTAGGAAATCTATTGGAGGCAGAAGCAGTCAAGGGTAGCCTAGGGTTAGGGTTAGGCTTAGGGTACGGCTTAGGGTACGGGTTCGGGGAGGGCTTCGGGTACGGCGTAGGGTATGGGTTAGGGTTAGGGTTAGGGTTAGTGTTAGGGTTAGGGCTCGGTTTAGGGTACGGGTTAGGATTAGGGTACGTGTTAGGGTTAGGGTAGGGGTTAGGGTTATGTTACGCGTTAGGGTTAGGGTAGTGATTAAACCTATCCCACTCTCTAGATACCCCTTAGCACATAAAGGAATATTATTTGGGGGTCCAGCCTTGGAGAAGAGTTTAGACACTAGGATTAGATAAGGAACACACCCATTATAAAGAAATCACATTAGGATTCTCTTTTTAAGCTGTTCCTTAAAACACTAGTGCTTAGGAAATCTATTGGAGGCAGAAGCAGTCAAGGGTAGCCTAGGGTTAGGGTTAGGCTTAGGGTTAGGCTTAGGGTACGGCTTAGGGTACGGTTTCGGGGAGGGCTTCGGGTACGGCGTAGGGTATGGGTTAGGGTTAGGGTTAGGGTTAGTGTTAGGGTTAGGGCTCGGTTTAGGGTACGGGTTAGGATTAGGGTACCTGTTAGGGTTAGGGTAGCGGTTAGCGTTAGGGTACGCATTAGGGTTAGGGTAGTTATTAAACCTATCCCACTCTCTAGTTACCCCTTAGCACGTAAAGGAATATTATTTGGGGGTCCAGCCATGGAGAAGTGTTTAGACACTAGGATAAGATAAGGAACACACCCATTATAAAGAAATCACATTAGGATTCTCTTTTTAAGCTGTTCCTTAAAACACTAGTGCTTAGGAAATCTATTGGAGGCAAAAGCAGTCAAGGGTAGCCTACGGTTAGGGTTAGGCTTAGGGTTAGGCTTAGGGTACGGCTTAGGGTACGGGTTCGGGGAGGGCTTCGGGTACGGCGTAGGGTATGGGTTAGGGTTAGGGTTAGGGTTAGTGTTAGGGTTAGGGCTCGGTTTAGGATACGGGTTAGGATTAGGGTAAGTGTTAGGGTTAGGGTAGGGGTTAGGGTTAGGGTACGCGTTAGGGTTAGGGTAGTTATTAAACATATCCCACTCTCTAGATACCGTTTAGCACGTAAAGGAATATTATTTGGGGGTCCAGCCATGGAGAAGAGTTTAGACACTAGGATAAGATAAGGAACACACCCATTATAAAGAAATCACATTTGATTCTCTTTTTAAGCTGTTCCTTAAAACACTAGTGCTTAGGAAATCTGTTGGAGGCAGAAGCAGTCAAGGGTAGCCTAGGGTTAGGGTTAGGCTTAGGGTTAGGCTTAGGGTATGGCTTAGGGTACGGGTTCGGGGAGGGCTTCGGGTACGGCCTAGGGTACGGGTTAGGGTTAGTGTTAGGGTTAGTGTTAGGGTTAGGGCTCGGTTTAGGGTACGGGTTAGGATTAGTGTACGTGTTAGGTTTAGGGTAGCGGTTAGCGTTAGGGTACGCGTTAGGGTTAGGGTAGTTATTAAACCTATCCCACTGTCTAGTTACCCCTTAGCACGTAAAGGAATATTATTTGGTGGTCCAGCCATGGAGAAGAGTTTAGACACTAGGATAAGATAAGGAACACACCCATTATAAAGAAATCACATTAGGATTCTCTTTTTAAGCTGTTCCTTAAAACACTAGTGCTTAGGAAATCTGTTGGAGGCAGAAGCAGTCAAGGGTAGCCTAGGGTTAGGGTTAGGCTTAGGGTTAGGCTTAGGGTACGGCTTAGGGTACCGGTTCGGGGAGGGCTTCGGGTACGGCGTAGGGTATGGGTTAGGGTTAGGGTTAGGGTTAGTGTTAGGGTTAGGGCTCGGTTTAGGGTACGGGTTAGGATTAGGGTACGTGTTAGGGTTAGGGTAGGGGTTAGGGTTAGGGTACGCGTTAGGGTTAGGGTAGTTATTAAACATATCCCACTCTCTAGATACCCCTTAGCACGTAAAGGAATATTATTTGGGGGTCCAGCCATGGAGAAGAGTTTAGACACTAGGATCAGATAAGGAACACACCCATTATAAAGAAATCACATTAGGATTCTCTTTTTAAGCTGTTCCTTAAAACTCTAGTGCTTAGGAAATATATTGGAGGCAGAAGCAGTCAAGGGTAGCCTAGGGTTAGGGTTAGGCTTAGGGTTAGGCTTAGGGTACGGCTTAGGGTACGGGTTCGGGGAGGGTTTCTGGTACGGCGTAGGGTATGGGTTAGGGTTAGGGTTAGGGTTAGTGTTAGGATTAGGGCTCGGTTTAGGGTACGGGTTAGGATAAGGGTACGTGTTAGGGTTATGGTAGGGGTTAGGGTTAGGGTACGCGTTAGGGTTAGGGTAGTGATTAAACCTATCCCACTCTCTAGATACCCCTTGGCACGTAAAGGAATATTATTTGGGGGTCCAGCCATGGAGAAGAGTTTAGACACTAAGATAATATAAGGAACACACACATTATAAAGAAATCACATTAGGATTCTCTTTTTAAGCTGTTCCTTAAAACACTAGTGCTTAGGAAATCTATTGGAGGCAGAAGCAGTCAAGGGTAGCCTAGGGTTAGGGTTAGGCTTAGGGTACGGCTTAGGGTACGGGTTCGGGGAGGGCTTCGGGTACGGCGTAGGGTATGGGTTAGGGTTAGGGTTAGGGTTAGTGTTAGGGTTAGGGCTCGGTTTAGGGTACGGGTTAGGATTAGGGTACGTGTTAGGGTTAGGGTAGGGGTTAGGGTTATGTTACGCGTTAGGGTTAGGGTAGTGATTAAACCTATCCCACTCTCTAGATACCCCTTAGCACATAAAGGAATATTATTTGGGGGTCCAGCCTTGGAGAAGAGTTTAGACACTAGGATTAGATAAGGAACACACCCATTATAAAGAAATCACATTAGGATTCTCTTTTTAAGCTGTTCCTTAAAACACTAGTGCTTAGGAAATCTATTGGAGGCAGAAGCAGTCAAGGGTAGCCTAGGGTTAGGGTTAGGCTTAGGGTTAGGCTTAGGGTACGGCTTAGGGTACGGTTTCGGGGAGGGCTTCGGGTACGGCGTAGGGTATGGGTTAGGGTTAGGGTTAGGGTTAGTGTTAGGGTTAGGGCTCGGTTTAGGGTACGGGTTAGGATTAGGGTACCTGTTAGGGTTAGGGTAGCGGTTAGCGTTAGGGTACGCATTAGGGTTAGGGTAGTTATTAAACCTATCCCACTCTCTAGTTACCCCTTAGCACGTAAAGGAATATTATTTGGGGGTCCAGCCATGGAGAAGTGTTTAGACACTAGGATAAGATAAGGAACACACCCATTATAAAGAAATCACATTAGGATTCTCTTTTTAAGCTGTTCCTTAAAACACTAGTGCTTAGGAAATCTATTGGAGGCAAAAGCAGTCAAGGGTAGCCTACGGTTAGGGTTAGGCTTAGGGTTAGGCTTAGGGTACGGCTTAGGGTACGGGTTCGGGGAGGGCTTCGGGTACGGCGTAGGGTATGGGTTAGGGTTAGGGTTAGGGTTAGTGTTAGGGTTAGGGCTCGGTTTAGGATACGGGTTAGGATTAGGGTAAGTGTTAGGGTTAGGGTAGGGGTTAGGGTTAGGGTACGCGTTAGGGTTAGGGTAGTTATTAAACATATCCCACTCTCTAGATACCGTTTAGCACGTAAAGGAATATTATTTGGGGGTCCAGCCATGGAGAAGAGTTTAGACACTAGGATAAGATAAGGAACACACCCATTATAAAGAAATCACATTTGATTCTCTTTTTAAGCTGTTCCTTAAAACACTAGTGCTTAGGAAATCTGTTGGAGGCAGAAGCAGTCAAGGGTAGCCTAAGGTTAGGGTTAGGCTTAGGGTTAGGCTTAGGGTATGGCTTAGGGTACGGGTTCGGGGAGGGCTTCGGGTACGGCCTAGGGTACGGGTTAGGGTTAGGGTTAGGGTTAGTGTTAGGGTTAGGGCTCGGTTTAGGGTACGGGTTAGGATTAGTGTACGTGTTAGGTTTAGGGTAGCGGTTAGCGTTAGGGTACGCGTTAGGGTTAGGGTAGTTATTAAACCTATCCCACTGTCTAGTTACCCCTTAGCACGTAAAGGAATATTATTTGGTGGTCCAGCCATGGAGAAGAGTTTAGACACTAGGATAAGATAAGGAACACACCCATTATAAAGAAATCACATTAGGATTCTCTTTTTAAGCTGTTCCTTAAAACACTAGTGCTTAGGAAATCTGTTGGAGGCAGAAGCAGTCAAGGGTAGCCTAGGGTTAGGGTTAGGCTTAGGGTTAGGCTTAGGGTACGGCTTAGGGTACGGGTTCGGGGAGGGCTTCGGGTACGGCGTAGGGTATGGGTTAGGGTTAGGGTTAGGGTTAGTGTTAGGGTTAGGGCTCGGTTTAGGGTACGGGTTAGGATTAGGGTACGTGTTAGGGTTAGGGTAGGGGTTAGGGTTAGGGTACGCGTTAGGGTTAGGGTAGTTATTAAACATATCCCACTCTCTAGATACCCCTTAGCACGTAAAGGAATATTATTTGGGGGTCCAGCCATGGAGAAGAGTTTAGACACTAGGATCAGATAAGGAACACACCCATTATAAAGAAATCACATTAGGATTCTCTTTTTAAGCTGTTCCTTAAAACTCTAGTGCTTAGGAAATATATTGGAGGCAGAAGCAGTCAAGGGTAGCCTAGGGTTAGGGTTAGGCTTAGGGTTAGGCTTAGGGTACGGCTTAGGGTACGGGTTCGAGGAGGGTTTCTGGTACGGCGTAGGGTATGGGTTAGGGTTAGGGTTAGGGTTAGTGTTAGGATTAGGGCTCGGTTTAGGGTACGGGTTAGGATAAGGGTACGTGTTAGGGTTATGGTAGGGGTTAGGGTTAGGGTACGCGTTAGGGTTAGGGTAGTGATTAAACCTATCCCACTCTCTAGATACCCCTTGGCACGTAAAGGAATATTATTTGGGGGTCCAGCCATGGAGAAGAGTTTAGACACTAAGATAATATAAGGAACACACACATTATAAAGAAATCACATTAGGATTCTCTTTTTAAGCTGTTCCTTAAAACACTAGTGCTTAGGAAATCTATTGGAGGCAGAAGCAGTCAAGGGTAGCCTAGGGTTAGGGTTAGGCTTAGGGTACGGCTTAGGGTACGGGTTCGGGGAGGGCTTCGGGTACGGCGTAGGGTATGGGTTAGGGTTAGGGTTAGGGTTAGTGTTAGGGTTAGGGCTCGCTTTAGGGTACGGGTTAGGATTAGGGTACGTGTTAGGGTTAGGGTAGGGGTTAGGGTTATGTTACGCGTTAGGGTTAGGGTAGTGATTAAACCTATCCCACTCTCTAGATACCCCTTAGCACATAAAGGAATATTATTTGGGGGTCCAGCCTTGGAGAAGAGTTTAGACACTAGGATTAGATAAGGAACACACCCATTATAAAGAAATCACATTAGGATTCTCTTTTTAAGCTGTTCCTTAAAACACTAGTGCTTAGGAAATCTATTGGAGGCAGAAGCAGTCAAGGGTAGCCTAGGGTTAGGGTTAGGCTTAGGGTTAGGCTTAGGGTACGGCTTAGGGTACGGTTTCGGGGAGGGCTTCGGGTACGGCGTAGGGTATGGGTTAGGGTTAGGGTTAGGGTTAGTGTTAGGGTTAGGGCTCGGTTTAGGGTACGGGTTAGGATTAGGGTACCTGTTAGGGTTAGGGTAGCGGTTAGCGTTAGGGTACGCATTAGGGTTAGGGTAGTTATTAAACCTATCCCACTCTCTAGTTACCCCTTAGCACGTAAAGGAATATTATTTGGGGGTCCAGCCATGGAGAAGTGTTTAGACACTAGGATAAGATAAGGAACACACCCATTATAAAGAAATCACATTAGGATTCTCTTTTTAAGCTGTTCCTTAAAACACTAGTGCTTAGGAAATCTATTGGAGGCAAAAGCAGTCAAGGGTAGCCTACGGTTAGGGTTAGGCTTAGGGTTAGGCTTAGGGTACGGCTTAGGGTACGGGTTCGGGGAGGGCTTCGGGTACGGCGTAGGGTATGGGTTAGGGTTAGGGTTAGGGTTAGTGTTAGGGTTAGGGCTCGGTTTAGGATACGGGTTAGGATTAGGGTAAGTGTTAGGGTTAGGGTAGGGGTTAGGGTTAGGGTATGCGTTAGGGTTAGGGTAGTTATTAAACATATCCCACTCTCTAGATACCGTTTAGCACGTAAAGGAATATTATTTGGGGGTCCAGCCATGGAGAAGAGTTTAGACACTAGGATAAGATAAGGAACACACCCATTATAAAGAAATCACATTTGATTCTCTTTTTAAGCTGTTCCTTAAAACACTAGTGCTTAGGAAATCTGTTGGAGGCAGAAGCAGTCAAGGGTAGCCTAGGGTTAGGGTTAGGCTTAGGGTTAGGCTTAGGGTATGGCTTAGGGTACGGGTTCGGGGAGGGCTTCGGGTACGGCCTAGGGTACGGGTTAGGGTTAGGGTTAGGGTTAGTGTTAGGGTTAGGGCTCGGTTTAGGGTACGGGTTAGGATTAGTGTACGTGTTAGGTTTAGGGTAGCGGTTAGCGTTAGGGTACGCGTTAGGGTTAGGGTAGTTATTAAACCTATCCCACTGTCTAGTTACCCCTTAGCACGTAAAGGAATATTATTTGGTGGTCCAGCCATGGAGAAGAGTTTAGACACTAGGATAAGATAAGGAACACACCCATTATAAAGAAATCACATTAGGATTCTCTTTTTAAGCTGTTCCTTAAAACACTAGTGCTTAGGAAATCTGTTGGAGGCAGAAGCAGTCAAGGGTAGCCTAGGGTTAGGGTTAGGCTTAGGGTTAGGCTTAGGGTACGGCTTAGGGAACGGGTTCGGGGAGGGCTTCGGGTACGGCGTAGGGTATGGGTTAGGGTTAGGGTTAGGGTTAGTGTTAGGGTTAGGGCTCGGTTTAGGGTACGGGTTAGGATTAGGGTACGTGTTAGGGTTAGGGTAGGGGTTAGGGTTAGGGTACGCGTTAGGGTTAGGGTAGTTATTAAACATATCCCACTCTCTAGATACCCCTTAGCACGTAAAGGAATATTATTTGGGGGTCCAGCCATGGAGAAGAGTTTAGACACTAGGATCAGATAAGGAACACACCCATTATAAAGAAATCACATTAGGATTCTCTTTTTAAGCTGTTCCTTAAAACTCTAGTGCTTAGGAAATATATTGGAGGCAGAAGCAGTCAAGGGTAGCCTAGGGTTAGGGTTAGGCTTAGGGTTAGGCTTAGGGTACGGCTTAGGGTACGGGTTCGGGGAGGGTTTCTGGTACGGCGTAGGGTATGGGTTAGGGTTAGGGTTAGGGTTAGTGTTAGGATTAGGGCTCGGTTTAGGGTACGGGTTAGGATAAGGGTACGTGTTAGGGTTATGGTAGGGGTTAGGGTTAGGGTACGCGTTAGGGTTAGGGTAGTGATTAAACCTATCCCACTCTCTAGATACCCCTTGGCACGTAAAGGAATATTATTTGGGGGTCCAGCCATGGAGAAGAGTTTAGACACTAAGATAATATAAGGAACACACACATTATAAAGAAATCACATTAGGATTCTCTTTTTAAGCTGTTCCTTAAAACACTAGTGCTTAGGAAATCTATTGGAGGCAGAAGCAGTCAAGGGTAGCCTAGGGTTAGGGTTAGGCTTAGGGTACGGCTTAGGGTACGGGTTCGGGGAGGGCTTCGGGTACGGCGTAGGGTATGGGTTAGGGTTAGGGTTAGGGTTAGTGTTAGGGTTAGGGCTCGGTTTAGGGTACGGGTTAGGATTAGGGTACGTGTTAGGGTTAGGGTAGGGGTTAGGGTTATGTTACGCGTTAGGGTTAGGGTAGTGATTAAACCTATCCCACTCTCTAGATACCCCTTAGCACATAAAGGAATATTATTTGGGGGTCCAGCCTTGGAGAAGAGTTTAGACACTAGGATTAGATAAGGAACACACCCATTATAAAGAAATCACATTAGGATTCTCTTTTTAAGCTGTTCCTTAAAACACTAGTGCTTAGGAAATCTATTGGAGGCAGAAGCAGTCAAGGGTAGCCTAGGGTTAGGGTTAGGCTTAGGGTTAGGCTTAGGGTACGGCTTAGGGTACGGTTTCGGGGAGGGCTTCGGGTACGGCGTAGGGTATGGGTTAGGGTTAGGGTTAGGGTTAGTGTTAGGGTTAGGGCTCGGTTTAGGGTACGGGTTAGGATTAGGGTACCTGTTAGGGTTAGGGTAGCGGTTAGCGTTAGGGTACGCATTAGGGTTAGGGTAGTTATTAAACCTATCCCACTCTCTAGTTACCCCTTAGCACGTAAAGGAATATTATTTGGGGGTCCAGCCATGGAGAAGTGTTTAGACACTAGGATAAGATAAGGAACACACCCATTATAAAGAAATCACATTAGGATTCTCTTTTTAAGCTGTTCCTTAAAACACTAGTGCTTAGGAAATCTATTGGAGGCAAAAGCAGTCAAGGGTAGCCTACGGTTAGGGTTAGGCTTAGGGTTAGGCTTAGGGTACGGCTTAGGGTACGGGTTCGGGGAGGGCTTCGGGTACGGCGTAGGGTATGGGTTAGGGTTAGGGTTAGGGTTAGTGTTAGGGTTAGGGCTCGGTTTAGGATACGGGTTAGGATTAGGGTAAGTGTTAGGGTTAGGGTAGGGGTTAGGGTTAGGGTACGCGTTAGGGTTAGGGTAGTTATTAAACATATCCCACTCTCTAGATACCGTTTAGCACGTAAAGGAATATTATTTGGGGGTCCAGCCATGGAGAAGAGTTTAGACACTAGGATAAGATAAGGAACACACCCATTATAAAGAAATCACATTTGATTCTCTTTTTAAGCTGTTCCTTAAAACACTAGTGCTTAGGAAATCTGTTGGAGGCAGAAGCAGTCAAGGGTAGCCTAAGGTTAGGGTTAGGCTTAGGGTTAGGCTTAGGGTATGGCTTAGGGTACGGGTTCGGGGAGGGCTTCGGGTACGGCCTAGGGTACGGGTTAGGGTTAGGGTTAGGGTTAGTGTTAGGGTTAGGGCTCGGTTTAGGGTACGGGTTAGGATTAGTGTACGTGTTAGGTTTAGGGTAGCGGTTAGCGTTAGGGTACGCGTTAGGGTTAGGGTAGTTATTAAACCTATCCCACTGTCTAGTTACCCCTTAGCACGTAAAGGAATATTATTTGGTGGTCCAGCCATGGAGAAGAGTTTAGACACTAGGATAAGATAAGGAACACACCCATTATAAAGAAATCACATTAGGATTCTCTTTTTAAGCTGTTCCTTAAAACACTAGTGCTTAGGAAATCTGTTGGAGGCAGAAGCAGTCAAGGGTAGCCTAGGGTTAGGGTTAGGCTTAGGGTTAGGCTTAGGGTACGGCTTAGGGTACGGGTTCGGGGAGGGCTTCGGGTACGGCGTAGGGTATGGGTTAGGGTTAGGGTTAGGGTTAGTGTTAGGGTTAGGGCTCGGTTTAGGGTACGGGTTAGGATTAGGGTACGTGTTAGGGTTAGGGTAGGGGTTAGGGTTAGGGTACGCGTTAGGGTTAGGGTAGTTATTAAACATATCCCACTCTCTAGATACCCCTTAGCACGTAAAGGAATATTATTTGGGGGTCCAGCCATGGAGAAGAGTTTAGACACTAGGATCAGATAAGGAACACACCCATTATAAAGAAATCACATTAGGATTCTCTTTTTAAGCTGTTCCTTAAAACTCTAGTGCTTAGGAAATATATTGGAGGCAGAAGCAGTCAAGGGTAGCCTAGGGTTAGGGTTAGGCTTAGGGTTAGGCTTAGGGTACGGCTTAGGGTACGGGTTCGGGGAGGGTTTCTGGTACGGCGTAGGGTATGGGTTAGGGTTAGGGTTAGGGTTAGTGTTAGGATTAGGGCTCGGTTTAGGGTACGGGTTAGGATAAGGGTACGTGTTAGGGTTATGGTAGGGGTTAGGGTTAGGGTACGCGTTAGGGTTAGGGTAGTGATTAAACCTATCCCACTCTCTAGATACCCCTTGGCACGTAAAGGAATATTATTTGGGGGTCCAGCCATGGAGAAGAGTTTAGACACTAAGATAATATAAGGAACACACACATTATAAAGAAATCACATTAGGATTCTCTTTTTAAGCTGTTCCTTAAAACACTAGTGCTTAGGAAATCTATTGGAGGCAGAAGCAGTCAAGGGTAGCCTAGGGTTAGGGTTAGGCTTAGGGTACGGCTTAGGGTACGGGTTCGGGGAGGGCTTCGGGTACGGCGTAGGGTATGGGTTAGGGTTAGGGTTAGGGTTAGTGTTAGGGTTAGGGCTCGGTTTAGGGTACGGGTTAGGATTAGGGTACGTGTTAGGGTTAGGGTAGGGGTTAGGGTTATGTTACGCGTTAGGGTTAGGGTAGTGATTAAACCTATCCCACTCTCTAGATACCCCTTAGCACATAAAGGAATATTATTTGGGGGTCCAGCCTTGGAGAAGAGTTTAGACACTAGGATTAGATAAGGAACACACCCATTATAAAGAAATCACATTAGGATTCTCTTTTTAAGCTGTTCCTTAAAACACTAGTGCTTAGGAAATCTATTGGAGGCAGAAGCAGTCAAGGGTAGCCTAGGGTTAGGGTTAGGCTTAGGGTTAGGCTTAGGGTACGGCTTAGGGTACGGTTTCGGGGAGGGCTTCGGGTACGGCGTAGGGTATGGGTTAGGGTTAGGGTTAGGGTTAGTGTTAGGGTTAGGGCTCGGTTTAGGGTACGGGTTAGGATTAGGGTACCTGTTAGGGTTAGGGTAGCGGTTAGCGTTAGGGTACGCATTAGGGTTAGGGTAGTTATTAAACCTATCCCACTCTCTAGTTACCCCTTAGCACGTAAAGGAATATTATTTGGGGGTCCAGCCATGGAGAAGTGTTTAGACACTAGGATAAGATAAGGAACACACCCATTATAAAGAAATCACATTAGGATTCTCTTTTTAAGCTGTTCCTTAAAACACTAGTGCTTAGGAAATCTATTGGAGGCAAAAGCAGTCAAGGGTAGCCTACGGTTAGGGTTAGGCTTAGGGTTAGGCTTAGGGTACGGCTTAGGGTACGGGTTCGGGGAGGGCTTCGGGTACGGCGTAGGGTATGGGTTAGGGTTAGGGTTAGGGTTAGTGTTAGGGTTAGGGCTCGGTTTAGGATACGGGTTAGGATTAGGGTAAGTGTTAGGGTTAGGGTAGGGGTTAGGGTTAGGGTACGCGTTAGGGTTAGGGTAGTTATTAAACATATCCCACTCTCTAGATACCGTTTAGCACGTAAAGGAATATTATTTGGGGGTCCAGCCATGGAGAAGAGTTTAGACACTAGGATAAGATAAGGAACACACCCATTATAAAGAAATCACATTTGATTCTCTTTTTAAGCTGTTCCTTAAAACACTAGTGCTTAGGAAATCTGTTGGAGGCAGAAGCAGTCAAGGGTAGCCTAGGGTTAGGGTTAGGCTTAGGGTTAGGCTTAGGGTATGGCTTAGGGTACGGGTTCGGGGAGGGCTTCGGGTACGGCCTAGGGTACGGGTTAGGGTTAGGGTTAGGGTTAGTGTTAGGGTTAGGGCTCGGTTTAGGGTACGGGTTAGGATTAGTGTACGTGTTAGGTTTAGGGTAGCGGTTAGCGTTAGGGTACGCGTTAGGGTTAGGGTAGTTATTAAACCTATCCCACTGTCTAGTTACCCCTTAGCACGTAAAGGAATATTATTTGGTGGTCCAGCCATGGAGAAGAGTTTAGACACTAGGATAAGATAAGGAACACACCCATTATAAAGAAATCACATTAGGATTCTCTTTTTAAGCTGTTCCTTAAAACACTAGTGCTTAGGAAATCTGTTGGAGGCAGAAGCAGTCAAGGGTAGCCTAGGGTTAGGGTTAGGCTTAGGGTTAGGCTTAGGGTACGGCTTAGGGTACGGGTTCGGGGAGGGCTTCGGGTACGGCGTAGGGTATGGGTTAGGGTTAGGGTTAGGGTTAGTGTTAGGGTTAGGGCTCGGTTTAGGGTACGGGTTAGGATTAGGGTACGTGTTAGGGTTAGGGTAGGGGTTAGGGTTAGGGTACGCGTTAGGGTTAGGGTAGTTATTAAACATATCCCACTCTCTAGATACCCCTTAGCACGTAAAGGAATATTATTTGGGGGTCCAGCCATGGAGAAGAGTTTAGACACTAGGATCAGATAAGGAACACACCCATTATAAAGAAATCACATTAGGATTCTCTTTTTAAGCTGTTCCTTAAAACTCTAGTGCTTAGGAAATATATTGGAGGCAGAAGCAGTCAAGGGTAGCCTAGGGTTAGGGTTAGGCTTAGGGTTAGGCTTAGGGTACGGCTTAGGGTACGGGTTCGGGGAGGGTTTCTGGTACGGCGTAGGGTATGGGTTAGGGTTAGGGTTAGGGTTAGTGTTAGGATTAGGGCTCGGTTTAGGGTACGGGTTAGGATAAGGGTACGTGTTAGGGTTATGGTAGGGGTTAGGGTTAGGGTACGCGTTAGGGTTAGGGTAGTGATTAAACCTATCCCACTCTCTAGATACCCCTTGGCACGTAAAGGAATATTATTTGGGGGTCCAGCCATGGAGAAGAGTTTAGACACTAAGATAATATAAGGAACACACACATTATAAAGAAATCACATTAGGATTCTCTTTTTAAGCTGTTCCTTAAAACACTAGTGCTTAGGAAATCTATTGGAGGCAGAAGCAGTCAAGGGTAGCCTAGGGTTAGGGTTAGGCTTAGGGTACGGCTTAGGGTACGGGTTCGGGGAGGGCTTCGGGTACGGCGTAGGGTATGGGTTAGGGTTAGGGTTAGGGTTAGTGTTAGGGTTAGGGCTCGGTTTAGGGTACGGGTTAGGATTAGGGTACGTGTTAGGGTTAGGGTAGGGGTTAGGGTTATGTTACGCGTTAGGGTTAGGGTAGTGATTAAACCTATCCCACTCTCTAGATACCCCTTAGCACATAAAGGAATATTATTTGGGGGTCCAGCCTTGGAGAAGAGTTTAGACACTAGGATTAGATAAGGAACACACCCATTATAAAGAAATCACATTAGGATTCTCTTTTTAAGCTGTTCCTTAAAACACTAGTGCTTAGGAAATCTATTGGAGGCAGAAGCAGTCAAGGGTAGCCTAGGGTTAGGGTTAGGCTTAGGGTTAGGCTTAGGGTACGGCTTAGGGTACGGTTTCGGGGAGGGCTTCGGGTACGGCGTAGGGTATGGGTTAGGGTTAGGGTTAGGGTTAGTGTTAGGGTTAGGGCTCGGTTTAGGGTACGGGTTAGGATTAGGGTACCTGTTAGGGTTAGGGTAGCGGTTAGCGTTAGGGTACGCATTAGGGTTAGGGTAGTTATTAAACCTATCCCACTCTCTAGTTACCCCTTAGCACGTAAAGGAATATTATTTGGGGGTCCAGCCATGGAGAAGTGTTTAGACACTAGGATAAGATAAGGAACACACCCATTATAAAGAAATCACATTAGGATTCTCTTTTTAAGCTGTTCCTTAAAACACTAGTGCTTAGGAAATCTATTGGAGGCAAAAGCAG
Organism: Balaenoptera physalus; assembly: GCF_965194825.1. Lineage (NCBI taxonomy): Eukaryota > Metazoa > Chordata > Mammalia > Artiodactyla > Balaenopteridae > Balaenoptera > Balaenoptera physalus. Next base: position 2,084 of record NW_028125587.1, on the reverse strand, counting down.
TCAAGGGTAGCCTACGGTTAGGGTTAGGCTTAGGGTTAGGCTTAGGGTACGGCTTAGGGTACGGGTTCGGGGAGGGCTTCGGGTACGGCGTAGGGTATGGGTTAGGGTTAGGGTTAGGGTTAGTGTTAGGGTTAGGGCTCGGTTTAGGATACGGGTTAGGATTAGGGTAAGTGTTAGGGTTAGGGTAGGGGTTAGGGTTAGGGTACGCGTTAGGGTTAGGGTAGTTATTAAACATATCCCACTCTCTAGATACCGTTTAGCACGTAAAGGAATATTATTTGGGGGTCCAGCCATGGAGAAGAGTTTAGACACTAGGATAAGATAAGGAACACACCCATTATAAAGAAATCACATTTGATTCTCTTTTTAAGCTGTTCCTTAAAACACTAGTGCTTAGGAAATCTGTTGGAGGCAGAAGCAGTCAAGGGTAGCCTAGGGTTAGGGTTAGGCTTAGGGTTAGGCTTAGGGTATGGCTTAGGGTACGGGTTCGGGGAGGGCTTCGGGTACGGCCTAGGGTACGGGTTAGGGTTAGGGTTAGGGTTAGTGTTAGGGTTAGGGCTCGGTTTAGGGTACGGGTTAGGATTAGTGTACGTGTTAGGTTTAGGGTAGCGGTTAGCGTTAGGGTACGCGTTAGGGTTAGGGTAGTTATTAAACCTATCCCACTGTCTAGTTACCCCTTAGCACGTAAAGGAATATTATTTGGTGGTCCAGCCATGGAGAAGAGTTTAGACACTAGGATAAGATAAGGAACACACCCATTATAAAGAAATCACATTAGGATTCTCTTTTTAAGCTGTTCCTTAAAACACTAGTGCTTAGGAAATCTGTTGGAGGCAGAAGCAGTCAAGGGTAGCCTAGGGTTAGGGTTAGGCTTAGGGTTAGGCTTAGGGTACGGCTTAGGGTACGGGTTCGGGGAGGGCTTCGGGTACGGCGTAGGGTATGGGTTAGGGTTAGGGTTAGGGTTAGTGTTAGGGTTAGGGCTCGGTTTAGGGTACGGGTTAGGATTAGGGTACGTGTTAGGGTTAGGGTAGGGGTTAGGGTTAGGGTACGCGTTAGGGTTAGGGTAGTTATTAAACATATCCCACTCTCTAGATACCCCTTAGCACGTAAAGGAATATTATTTGGGGGTCCAGCCATGGAGAAGAGTTTAGACACTAGGATCAGATAAGGAACACACCCATTATAAAGAAATCACATTAGGATTCTCTTTTTAAGCTGTTCCTTAAAACTCTAGTGCTTAGGAAATATATTGGAGGCAGAAGCAGTCAAGGGTAGCCTAGGGTTAGGGTTAGGCTTAGGGTTAGGCTTAGGGTACGGCTTAGGGTACGGGTTCGGGGAGGGTTTCTGGTACGGCGTAGGGTATGGGTTAGGGTTAGGGTTAGGGTTAGTGTTAGGATTAGGGCTCGGTTTAGGGTACGGGTTAGGATAAGGGTACGTGTTAGGGTTATGGTAGGGGTTAGGGTTAGGGTACGCGTTAGGGTTAGGGTAGTGATTAAACCTATCCCACTCTCTAGATACCCCTTGGCACGTAAAGGAATATTATTTGGGGGTCCAGCCATGGAGAAGAGTTTAGACACTAAGATAATATAAGGAACACACACATTATAAAGAAATCACATTAGGATTCTCTTTTTAAGCTGTTCCTTAAAACACTAGTGCTTAGGAAATCTATTGGAGGCAGAAGCAGTCAAGGGTAGCCTAGGGTTAGGGTTAGGCTTAGGGTACGGCTTAGGGTACGGGTTCGGGGAGGGCTTCGGGTACGGCGTAGGGTATGGGTTAGGGTTAGGGTTAGGGTTAGTGTTAGGGTTAGGGCTCGGTTTAGGGTACGGGTTAGGATTAGGGTACGTGTTAGGGTTAGGGTAGGGGTTAGGGTTATGTTACGCGTTAGGGTTAGGGTAGTGATTAAACCTATCCCACTCTCTAGATACCCCTTAGCACATAAAGGAATATTATTTGGGGGTCCAGCCTTGGAGAAGAGTTTAGACACTAGGATTAGATAAGGAACACACCCATTATAAAGAAATCACATTAGGATTCTCTTTTTAAGCTGTTCCTTAAAACACTAGTGCTTAGGAAATCTATTG